>NC_057711.1:385533-386707 GCF_004010195.1 Chiloscyllium plagiosum | reverse complement strand
ACAAAGGCCGCCTTGCTGATCTTTGAGGGGCCCTATTCTCTCCCTAGTTGCCCTTTTGTCCTTAATATATTTGTAAAAACCCTTTGGATTCTCCTTAATTCTATTTGCCAAAGCTATCTCATGTCCCCTTTTTGCCCTCCTGATTTCCCTCTGAAGTATATTCCTACTGCCTTTATACTCTTCTAAAGATTCACTCGATCTATCCTGTCTACAACTGACATATGCTTCCTTCTTTTTCTTTAGCAAACCCTCAATTTCTTAAGTCATCCAGCATTCCCTATACCTACCAGCCTTCCCTTTCACCCTGACAGGAATATACTTTCTCTGGATTCTCATTGTCTCATTTCTGAAGGCTTCCTGTTTTCCAGCTGTCCCTTTACCTGCGAACATCTGCCCCTAATAAGCTTTTGAAAGTTCTTGCCTAATACCGTCAAAATTAGCCTTTCTCCAATTTAGAACTTCAACTTTTAGATCTGGTCTATCCTTTTCCATCACTATTTTAAATCTAATAGAATTACGGTCGCTGTCCCCAAAGTGCTCCCCCACTGACACCTCAGTCACCTGCCCTGCCTTAATTCCCAAGAATAGGTTAAGTTTTGCACCTTCTCTAGTGGGGAAATCTACATACTGAATCAGAAAATTTTCTTGTACACACTTAACAAATTCCTCTCAATATAAACCCATGACACTATGACAGTCCCAGTCTATGTTTGGAAAGTTAAAATCCCCTACCAATATCACCCTATTATTCTTATAAAAGCCAAAATTCCATTCACTTTCTTTATTATCTGCTGTACCTCCATGCTAGTTTTCTGTGACTCATGAACGAAGACACCCAGATCCCTCTGTAACACAGCACCCTGAAGTCTCTCCCTATTTAGACAATAGGTCACCTTCACATTTTTCTGACCAAAATGCATGACCTAACACTTATCCATGTTAAATTCCATCTGCCACATTTTCGCCCACTCTGCCTACCTATCTATATCCATTTGTAAGCTTCTTATTTCCTCATTGCAATTTACCGTCCTGCCTATTTTTGTGTCATCTACAATTTTGACCATGAATCTTCTTTCCCTGATCCAAGTCATTAATGTAAATTGTGAATAGCTGGGGTCCAAGGACCAAAACCTGTGGCACCCCACTAGTTACTTCTTGCCATCCAGAAAAAAAA
>NC_057711.1:334743-385438 GCF_004010195.1 Chiloscyllium plagiosum | reverse complement strand
ACACACACACACTGACACACACACACACTGATACACACATACACACACTGACACACACACACACAGACACACACACACAGAGATACACATAAACACACACTGACACACACACACTGACAGAGGCATATGACTTTGGTTTAACCCTTAATGAGATGCTGAGAAACTGGTTGGTGTGTGCGAAAAATGATGTAACCATGCAAACCTGCCAACGAGCTGAAGGCCCAGCCAGACTTCAAACAGGCACGATAACTGGTTTTACCATGGGAAAGTGCAGCAAGTGGAGCAGATGGAGTTGCAGGGCATAAGACCACGAGAGCTAGGAGCAGGAGTAGGCCACCTGGTCCTTTGAGCCTGCTCTGTCATTCAGTAGGATCATTTCTGAATTTGGCTCCATTTACTCACTCTCTCACCATAACCCTGAATTCCTTTACTGTTCAAAAATTGATCTTAGCTTTAAAAACATTTACTGAGGAAGCCTCAATACTTCCCTGGGCAGGAATTCCATGGATTCACAACCCTCTGGGTGAAGGAATTCCTTCCCAATTCATTCCGAAATCTGCTCCTCCTAATTCTGAGGCTGTGCCTGCTTGGCCTAGTTTCACCCACCACTGGAAATATCCTGCCTACATCCAGCCTATCTACTCCCTTCATAATGGGTCATCCTGGCTGACCTCGTTATAATCACTACAGGAACAGTGATATAAGGTGTTAGAGAGCCTTGGTGAGTTTCTGCATCTTGTAGCTGGTACACACTGCTGCTACTGAGGGTCAGTGGGGGAGGGAGGGGATGTTTGTGGATGTGGTGCCAATCAAGCAGCTGCTTTGTCCCTGGATGGTGTTGAGCTTCTTGAGTGTTGTTGGAGCTGCCCCCATCCAGGGCAAGCGGGGAGTATTCCATCACCCTCCTGCCTTGTACCTTGTAGATGGTGGACAGGCTTTGGGGAGTCAGGAGGTGAGTTACTCACCACAGTATTCCCAGCCTCTGACCTGCTCTTGTAGCCACTGTGTTTCTGTGGGGAGTCCAGTTGAGTTTCTGGTCAATGATAACCCCCAGGAAATGGATAGTGGAGGATTCAGTGATGGTAACACTGATCATAAATTCATAAGATATAGGAGCAGAATTAGGCCATTCTGCCCATCTAGTCTGCTCTGCCATTCGATCATGGCTGAAATGCTGTGCAGACCCATTTTCCTGCCTTCTCCCCATAACCCTTCAACCTATCACCAATTAAACATCTGTCTAACTCCTCCTCAAATTTACTCACTGTGCCATCATCCGCTGTATTTGGGGTTAGTGAATTTCATAGATTGTGAATAGCTGGGGCCCAAGGACTGAATGCTGTGGCACCCCAGAAATAAAACCATTTATCCCAACTCTGTCTTCTGTCCATCAGCCAGTCACTTATCCAAGCTAATAAATTACCCCTAATTCCGTATGATGCAACTTTGTGAATTAATCTTTTGTGCGGCACCTTATCAAACAACTTCTGGAAGTCCAGATATATTACATTTACAAGATCCCCATTGTCCATTTTACTGGTTACATCTTTGAAGAAATTTAGCAAATTATCAAACATAATTTGCCCTTCATAAAACCATGCTGACTCTAATGGATAGCATTTTGACTTTCCAAGGATTGCTTCCTTAATAATTGATTTTAACACTTTTCCAACAACAGATGTTAAACTAACTGGTCTGTAATTTCCCGTATTGCCTCCCTCCCTTTTTGAATCAGGGCATTGCATCAGCATTTTTCCAATCAACTGGAACTTTTCCTATGTCCAAGGAATTTTGGAATATTGTAACCAACAGATCCACAGTCTCCGCTGCCACTTCCTTTAATACCCTAGGATGTAGGCCATCAGGCCCAGTGGACTTGAGTGCCCTCAATCCTAGTAGTTTGCTGAGTACTTTTTCCCTATTAATGTTGATTGTTCTAAGTTCTACCCTTTTCTATTGCCTCAGACTTGCCCGTTCCAATAGGAATGTACTATTGTCCTCCACCGTGAAAACTGAGGTAAAGAATTGATTTAGCATCTCTGCCATTTCAGTGTTCCCCACTATTAACTCTCCGGTTTCACCTTCCAAGGGACCAACATTTACCTTAGCAACTCTTTTCCCTTTTGTATACCTAGAGAAGCTTTTGCTATCCTTTTTGATATTTTGTGCAGGTTTTCTTTCATAATTTACCAGAGCTCTTTTTATTAATTTTTTAGTATTCCTTGGTTTATATTTGAAAGTTTCCCAATCTTCCAGCCTGCCACTGGCCTTTGAAGTATGGTATACCTTAGTATTTGACTTTATTTCCTTGACCTCCTTGTTTAGCCATGTATTTTTTTTTATCCACGTTACCATCTTTCTTCCTCATTGGGATTTTTTTATAGTTGTGAGGAATTGAATAGCTCCTTAAACAACTGCCATTGCTCATCACTGTCTTACCTTTTAGCCTTCCTGCCCAATCTACTTGGGCCAAATCTGTCCTTGGGCCTATATAATTTCCTTTGTTTAGTTCTCAAACAATAGTGTGGGACTCCACATTCTCACCCCCAAACTGAATTTTGAATTCTATCATACTATGGTCACTACTCCCTAAAGGATCCTTAAAGGATGTTATCAATTATTCTCTCCTCATTACACAATACCAAATCCAGAGTAGCCTACTCCCTGGTTCATTCCACAACATACTGCTCCAAGAAACAATCTCTCATCCATTCAATAAACTCTGCCTCCAGGCTACCCTTGTCAGTTTGATTCTTCCAATCTATATGCATGTTAAAATCACCCATGATTATTGCCATAACTTTCTTGCAAGTCTCTAATATTTCCTGGTATATAGTGTGCCCAACTGCAGAACTACTGTTTGGGGACATATAGATAACTCCTTATGTTGTCTTTTTTGATTTGATAATGCACCTGTGAAATGTTTAATTCTGTTAAATATAATATATTAATTGCAGTTATAGTCCAAGTCCAATGTGTTTCTGCATGATATCCTCTAATATCTCACAGAATAGATAATAGAATGTTGCAGTATCAAAGCACATCATTTGACCTACTATAGTTGTGTTGGCTCTTCAAAAATCTAACAATTAAGTGCACTTCTCTGCCTTTCATCGTCACTCTGCAAATCTTTTTCCTCTCATATTTATTCAGTTTCTTCTTGAAAGATTCTATCACCAGTTTAAGCATACATTCATGATCATAACAACTTGCCTGCTGCCTCTGGAATCTTGTGGTGTCCATTGTCGTGCCCAGAACAAATCAGAATGCTCCAGCTGGAGCCTAACCAGAGTGTATATATCATTTTTTTGTTTACTTCTGTCCTTTATGAACTGGACATTCAGGTGGTTTGGGGCTGAAATTGAAAATGGGCAGCTGCACAATTTTGCATTGCTGTCTTTAGTACTAGTTTCCAACCTCCATTCCCACTCCATGTCAGTCTGGTGGACTCCATGTGGGAGGTGGGAGCCCGTGGCTGGCAATAAATCAAGAGAGTTGCCCTTCCCCATTGATGGCCAAGTAGCTGTGACCATTTCAAATTCCAATTATGTTGTAGAATCTCTACAGTGTGGAAACAGGCCCTTCGGCCCAACAAGTTCACACCAAACCTCCAAAGAATAACCCACCCAGACTCATTCCCCTACCCTATTACTCGACATTTAGCAGATTAACGTACCTAACTTACACTTCCCTGAAGACCCTGGGCAATTTAGCATGGCCAATTCACCTAACCTGCACATATTTGGATTGTGGGAAGAAACCGGAGCGCCCAGAGGAAACCCACGCAGACACGGGGAGAATGTGCCAACTCCACATAGACAGTCGCCTGAGGCCGGAATTGAACCTGGGTCCTTGGCACTGTGAGGCAACAGTGCTCAGCACATGCCCCCTCCGCCCCTTTGAGAATCTCTTTCTCATTCTCTCTATGCTCTCTATTTGCCTTGTGGAACTGCTGATATGTCTACTGTTGGCCCTTCAGCCTTGGAACTTCATCAACACCATCCTAGTTTTGGGACAGAGGTAAGAGACCAAACCTCGCCCTGCCATTAATTGGCCTGACCCTTTAAAAATTTGGGTGCTCTTGTTTGGAACCCAAGGTGTGGAGTCAGGAGCCAGAAATGAACCAGCTAAATAAATAAATCCAACAGAAATAAATAATAATAAAGGAGAATCAAGTTTAAACAGTCATTTACTACATCATTTATTTAAATTTAAATTGAAAGAAGAAGAAATATTTGCTGACTAAATCTACTTGAGAAGGAAAGTAAGATGGTACCTCGAGCACAATCCAAACATTGAATAATGGAACAGAACTCTCAAAGTTGACCATTGGCTGATTGAAGCTAATCTCAAGTAACCACGTTAAGAAATCCTGTGACTAATTAGACATTGGAATTTGACACATTTCTTTTTCTCTGCTTCTTTGTATTTGTGAATAATGATTAAAATTTACAGGTGTTAACCTCAAAAATGCTTTTGTTTCATCAGATCACTGATGAGATGGTACATATGTGGAAGAGTGGGTCAGGTTTCTATGATTTCCCTTTCTAGGTAGAACCATACATAATCAAATTTAGCATCATATTTACCATTACTTTAGCCACCTCAGAATTTCAAAGCTAGCACAATAGTGGGAGCACAATGCCCGTGGGAGCTATGCTGGTCAAGGAGACGTTTTCTACTGTTTCAGAGCTTCTAATTATGAACAATAAACCTTCAAATGTATTGGCTACATCTTGGTTGAGAGACAGTCAGTGAAATGCTCATATTTTTCTTGCAAGATGACTTTTGATAAGTATGGGAATAGAATGGAGAAAGTGAGAACTGCAGATCCTGGAGATCAGAGTGGAAAAGCATAGTGCTGGAAAAGCAGAGCTTATCAGGTAGCATCTGAGTAGCAGGAGAGTTGACGATTCTTTTTTTTTTCTTTTACAGTGTGGAAACAGGCCCTTTGGCCCAACAAGTCCACACCCCACCGCCGAAGCGCAACCCACCCATACCCCTACATTTACCCCTTACCTAACACTACGGGCAATTTAGCATGGCCAATTCACTTGACCTGCACATCTTTGGACTGTGGGAGGAAACCGGAGCACCCGGAGGAAATCCACGCAGACACGGGGAGAACGTGCAAACTCCACACAGTCAGTCGCCTGAGGCGGGAATTGAACCCGGGTCTCTGGCGCTGTGAGGCAGCAGTGCTAACCACTGTGCCACCATGCCGCCCAAGAGCATGAGCTCTTCATTAAGAATGAGGTAGTGGTCCAAGGGGACTGAGAGATAAAGTGGGGGGGTGGGGCTGGGGGAAGGTAGCTGGGAATGCGATAGGTAGATGAAGGTGGGGTATGATGGTGATAGGTCGGAGAAGAGGGTGGAGCGGATAGGTGGGAAGGAAGGTGGAAAGGTGGGACAATTCAAGAGGGTGATGCTGAGTTGGAAGGTTGGATCTGAGATAAGTTGGGGGGGAAGGGAAATGAGGAAACTGGTGAAATCAGCATTGATCCCAAGTTGGTTGGAGTGTCCCAAGGCAGAAGATGAAGCGTTCTTCCTCCAGGCATCAGGTGGCTAGAATTTGGTAGTTCAGGAGGCCCAGGATTTGCATATCCTTGGCAGAGTGGAGGAGGAGTTAAAGTTTTAGCCACTGAGCGATGGGGTTGTTTAGTGCATATGTCCCAGAGATGTTCTCTGAAACGTTCCGCAAGTTGGCTTCCTGTCTCCCCAATGTAGAGGAGACCACAAGAAGAGCAATGGATACAGTAGATGAAGTGTGTAGAAGTACAGGTAAATCTTTGTTGGATTTGGAAGGATCCTTTGGGGCCTTGGACAGGGGTGAGACGGGAGGTATGGGTGCAGGTTTTGCATTTCTTGTGGTGGCAGGGGAAGGTGCTGGGAGGAGAGGGTGGGTTCGTGGGGGAGGGCATGGACCTAACAAAGGAGGTTTTACAGGAAGCAGAGTGGGAGGAGTTGTAGTCCAGGTAGCTGTGAGAGTTGGTGGGTTTGAGTAGATGTCCATGTTGAGTCAGTTGCCGGAAATGGAGATGGAGAGGTCAAGGAAGGGAAGGGAAGTTCTATCACCATCACCCCCACCTTCATCCGCATTCCCAGCTACCTTCTCCCCAGCAATTCCCAACCCCTATTTATTTCTCTGCCCCCTTGGGCCACTCCCGCATTCCTGATGAAGAGCTCATGCTCGAAACATCAACTTTCCTGCTCCTCAGATGCTGCCTGACCAGCTGTGCTTTTCCAGCACCACACTTTTCGAATGGGAATAGAATGGAATTGTTCATGACAGCCATACAGAAATGTCCTTTTTTTAATACCCACTCATGGGTGTAGTTATCACTGGCTGGGCCAGCATTTATTGCCTGTTCCTAATTGCACTGGACAAGATGATGGTGAACTGCTTAACTGCTACAGTCCTTGAAATATAGGGACACCCACAGTACTGTAAGGAATGAGTTCCAGGGCTTTTTACCCAGTGATACTGAAGGAATAGTGATATATTTCCATAGGATGGAGTGTGGCTTGGAGGGGAGCATGTAGATGGTGATGTTCTCATGTATTTGCGACCCTTATTTTTCTAGATGGTGGTGTTCATGGAATTGGAAGGTGCTGTCTGAGGAGTCTTGGTGAAGTTTGCATTGTATCTTGCGAATGGTGCACTCTGCTGCTATTGAGTATCAGTGGAGGAGAGAGTGAATATTTGTGAATGTAGACTGCTTTGTCCCATGGATAGTGGTAAGCTTCTTGACTTTTATTGAAGCTGCATCCATCCAAGCAAGTGAAAAGTATTCCATCACATTCCTGACTTGTACTTTTTAGAAGATGAAAAGACACTGGGACAGGATAGAAGGGGAGACGCTCAATGCAGAATTCCCAGCATGTGATTTGCTCTTGTAGCCACAGTATTGATGGCTTGTCCAGTTCGGTTTCTGGCTAATGTAACCCATAGGATGTTGATAGTCGGGGATTCAGTAATGGTAATATCACTTCAAGAGGTTCTCCCACTTGTTGAAAATGGTTATTGACGAGTAGTTTGTGGCACAATTGCTTCTCATTATCTCAAGCCTGGGTATTGTCCACATCATGCTACATTTGGATATGGACTGCTTCAGTATCTGATAAGTTGTGAATGGTGCTGAAAATTGTGCAGTCTTCAGCAAACATTCCCACTTCTCACCTTATGATGGAGGGAAGGTCACTGATGAAGCAGCTGAAGATTATTGGACTTAGGACACTGCAACTAAGATGATTGTCCTCCAACAACCATAACCATCTTCCTTTATGCTAGTTATGATACCCACCAGAGGAGAGTCTCACCCTAATTCCTATTGACTTTTGCTAGGCCTCCTTCATGCCACACTCTGTCATGTACTACCTTGATGTCAAGGACAGTCAAGGTAGTACATTTGTTGATGTCCTGTGTATTGCTTCATAGAACATAGAACAATACAGCGCAGAACAGGCCCTTTGGCCTTTGATGTTGCGCTGACCTGCGAACTAATCTAAGCCCATCCCCCAACACCATCCCATCATCATCCACGGGCTTATCCAAGGACTGTTTAAATCACTGTGAAGTTGAGCTGTTTTATACACGTTCAGACTAAAGCTGCAATGAGGTCATGAACTAAATGACCCTGGTGGAACCTAAACTCAATATGCGCAAGGAGGCTGTTGCTAAACAAGTGCCACTGAATCGCACTATCAGTGGCCATTTCGTGATGATCAACAGTAGATTGATCGGACATTAATTTACTATGATGGATTTGCCTTGCTTTGTGTGTGCAGGACATAGCTGGGAAAACTTCTATGCTATTGGTTGGATGCCAGTATTAAAGTGATACTGGAACAGTTTCACTACAAGGGAGCTGATTTTGGAGTATGTGTCATCAGTGATATTCCTGAAATATTGTCAGAGGCACTATCCAGTGCCTTTACACATTTGTTGATGTCCTGTGTATTGCTTCATAGAACATAGAACAATACAGTGCAGAACAGGCCCTTTGGCCTTTGATGTTGCGCTGACCTGCGAACTAATCTAAGCCCATCCCCCAACACCATCTCATCATCATCCACGGGCTTATCCAAGGACTGTTTAAATACCCCTAATGTGGCTGAATTAACTACATTGGCAGGTAGGGCATTCCACACCCTTACCACTCTCTGAGTAAAGAACCTGCCTCTGACATCTGTCTTAAATCTATCACCCCTCAATTTGTAGTTATGCCCCCTCGTACACGCTGACATCATCATCCTCGGAAAAAAAACTTTTACTGTCGACCCTATCTAATCCTCTGGTCATCTTGTATGTCTCTATCAAATCCCCTCTTCGCCTCTTCTTGCCAATGAGAACAGGTTCAAGTCTCTCAGCCTTTCCTCATAAGACCTTCCCTCCAGACCAGGCAACATACTGGTAAATCTCCTGTGCACCTTTTCCAATGCTTCCACATTCCTCCTGTAATGGGGCAACCAGAACTGTCCACAATATTCCTAGTGTGGCCACACGAGTGTTTTTTACAGTTGCAGGACATCACGGCTCCAGAACTCAATCCCTCTACCAATAAAACTGAACGCACCATATGCCTTCTTAACAGCTCTATCCACCTGGGTAGCAACTTTCAGGGATCTATGTACATGGACACCAAGATCCCTCTGCACATCCACACTACCAAGAATGTTTCCATTGACCCAGTACTCTGCCTTCCTGTTATTCTTCCCAAAGTGCATCACCTCACATTTACCTGCATTGATGTCCATTTGCCACCTCTCAGCCCAATTCTGCAGTTTATCAAAGTCTCCCTGCAACCTGCAACATTCTTCCAAACTGTCCACCACTCCACCAACTTTAGTGTCATCTGCAAACTTACTAACCCATCCATCTTTGCCTGCATCCAAGGCATTTATACAAATGACAAACAGCAGTGGTCCCAAAACAGATCCTTGTGGCATAGCACTAGTAACCAGACTCCAGGCTGAATATTTTCCATCAACCACCACTCGCTGCCTTCTTACAGAAAGCCAGTTTCTAATCCAAACAGCTAAATCACCCTCAATCCCATGCCTCCGCGTTTTCTGGAATAGCCTACCATGTGGAACCTTATCAAAGGCTTTACTGAAGTCCATGTACACCACGTCAACTGCCCTACCCTCATCCACATGCTTGGTCACCTTCTCAAAAAACTCAATAAGGTTTGTGAGACACGACCTGCCCTTGACGAAACCTTGTTGACTATCTAAAATCAAATTGTTGCTTGCTAGATGATTATAAATCCTATCTCTCATAATCCTTTCCAAAACCTTTCCTACGACAGACATAAGGCTCTCTGGTCTATAATTACCTGTGTCATTTCTGCTGACCTTCTTGAACAAGAGCACAGCATTTGTAATCTTCCAGTCTTCAGGTATTAAACCTGTAGACAATGATTACTCAAATATCAAAGCCAAAGGCTCTGCCATCTCCTCCCTAGCTTCCCAGAAAATCCTCGGATAAATCCCATCCAGCCCAGGGGGCTTATCTACTTTCACTCCTTCTAGAATTGATAACACCTGTTCGTAACTAACCTTGATCCTTTCTAGATCAGTGGTGCTGGAAGAGCACAGCAATTCAGGCAGCATCCGAGGACAGGCAAAATCGACGTTTCGGGCAAAAGCCGTTTCGGGCAAAATCGACGTTTCTAGTCTAATAGCCCATATCTCAGTCTTCTCCTCTCTAATATTCTCCTTTTCTTGAGTGAAAACAGATGAGAAATATTCTGCAATCTCCACAGGGTTCACACCACAACTTTCCACTTCTGTCTTTGACTGGCCCTATTCCTATCCTAGTCATCCTTTTATTCCTCACATACCTATAGAAAGCTTTAAGGTTCTCCTTTATTCTGCCTGCTAAAGACTGCTCATGGCCTCTCTTTGCTCTTCTTAACTCTGTCTTTAAATCCTTCCTAGCTAATCTGTAGCTCTCCATCGCCTCATCTGAACCATCTCATCTCATCGTCACATAAGCCTTGCCGTTCCGCTTAACAATCGATACAATTTCTTTTGTAAACCATAGTTGCCTTACCTTATCATTTCCTCCCAGCCTGACACGGACATACCTATCAAGGACACGTAATATCTGTTCCTTAAACCAGCTCCACATTACAATTGTCCCTATCCCCTGCATTTTGCTATCCCATTCTTTGACTCTTAAGTCTTGCCTAATCGCATTGTAATTGCCCTTCCCCCATCTATAACTCTTGCCCTGTGGCATGTACCTATCCCTTTCCATTGCCTAACAAAACGTAACCAAATTATGGTCAATCTCTCCAAAGTGCTCACTTACCACTAAATCAAACACCTGGCTTAGTTCATTACCAAGCAACAGATCCAGTGTGGCCTCCCCTCTTGTCAGCCCTTCGACATACTGTGTCAGGAAACCCTCCTGTACACATTGGACAAAAACTGATCTATCCGACATAGTAGAGTTATAGCATTGCCAGTCAATGATGGGGAAGTTAAAGGCCCCCATAATGACCACCCTGTTCCTTTCACTCCTGCCCAGAATCATTTTGCCGATCCTCTCCTCCACATCCCTGGAACTTTGCCTATAAAGAAACTCCCAGCAGTGTGACCTCTCCTCTCCTGTTTCTAACCTGAGCCAATACCACCTCAATAGCCGAGTCCTCGTCAAAAGTTCTTTCAGCCACTGTTATACTATCCTTGATTAACAAAGCCACACGTCCCCTCTTTTACCGCCTTCCCTAATCTTAATGCAAATCTAAACCCTGGAACCTGCAACATCCACTCCTGAGCCTGCTCTATCAATGTCTCCGAAATGGCCACTACATCAAAGTCCCAGGATTCAAATTGACAAGAACTGGCAACTGTGATGCTGAGATTTTCTGGAGGAGGCTGACAGGGGTCATTCTGCCAGGGGCTTATGAATTTACAAATTAGGAGTAATGACACTAAAATAGATGGTATCATGGACAGTGAGGAAGGTTATCAGAACTTACAGCAGGACCATGATCAGCTGGGGAAGTAGGCCGAGAAATGGCAAATGGCGTTTAATATGGATAAGTGTGAGGTCTTGTATTTTGGAAAGTCAAATCAAGTTAGGAGTTTTATGGTGAATAGTAGGGCCTTAAGGAGCGCAGTGGAACAGAGAGACCTTGGAGTTTAGGTGCACAATTCTGTGAAAGTGGGGTCCCAGGCAGACAGGGCAGTGAAGAAGGCTTTTGGCATACTGCCTTTCATTAGTCAGGTCATTGAGTATAGAAGTTGGGAAGTTATGTTGCACTTGTACAGGATGTTGGTGAGGCTGCACTTGGAGTATTGTGTTCAGTTTTGGTCACCTTGCTGTAGGAAGGATGTTATTAAACTGGAAAGAGTGTAAAGAAATTTACAGGGATGTTGCCTGAATTCAATGGCCTGAGTTATAGGGAGAGATTGGATAAGCTAGGACTTTTTTCTTTAGAGTGTAGGAGACAGAGTGGGATCCTACAGAAGTGCATAAGATAATGAGAGGCATGGATAGGGTGAATACACTCAGTCTTTTTCCCAAGGTTGGGGAATAGAGGATGAGAGGGCATCAGTTTAAGGTAAGAGGAGAATGAATAAAAGGGAACTTGTGGGGCAGCCTTTTTTACGCAGAGGGTGGTATTCATATGGAATAAGCTACCAACGGAAGTGGTTGAAGTGGGTATATTAACAGCATTTAAAAGACATTTGGACAAATACATGGGTAGGAAAGGTTTGAAAGTATATGGGCCAAGTGTAGGGAAATGGGGTTGATGCGGATGGACATTTCAGTCGGCATGGACAGTTTGGGCCAAATGGCCTGTCTCCATGCTGATTCTATGAGTAGAGGTAAGCCTTTTGAACTTCAAGTTTTCTCCACTTGCTGTAAGATCATAGTTGAAAATGGATACAGATGATTTGACCTTATCTTTTCCCAATGTTGGGTTCCTTTGTCACTGTTGATGGAGATATTTTATGAACCCTGCTTTTCCCGTTTGTCATTTAATTGTCCAGTACCATTCACAATTCGTTGTAGTCTAGATATGATCCCTTGGTTAGTTGAGCAGTTAACTCTGTCTGTCATTTACTGCTTATGCTGTTTGACATGCAAGAGTCCTGTTGTATTTTCACTAGATTGATACATTAGTTTTAGGTATACCTGGTGCTGACCTCCAGCAGTCTTTACTGAACCAGTGTTGCTGTTCCTGTTTGATGATAATAGTTAGATGGGGAAATCTGAGGTTGCAAATTGTGGTTCATTACAATTCTGATGCTGTTGATGGTCCATAGTACTTTGGGAAGGCCCGAATTTAAGTTGCTAGATCTGATTTAAATCTATTTTATTTACCATGGCAGTATTGCCTAGCAACACAATGAGGAGTATTCTCAATGTGAAATTGGAACATTATCTCCACAAGGGCAGTGAATGATCACTCATACTGATAGTGTCTTAGACAGATGTGTCTTTCACAAGTAGATTGGTGAGAATGAGGTCAAGTATGTTTTTCCCTCTTGTTGGTATCCTTACTACCTGCTGCAGACATATGTCTGGCATGTATGTCTTCTAGCACTCTTTAGCATGGTCAGTAGCACTCCTGAGCCACTGTTGGTGGTAGACATTGAAGTCATACACCCAGAGTGCATTCTGCACCTTTGCCACCTTCAGTGCATCCTCCAAGTAGTGTTCAACACAAAAGCACACTGATTCATCAGCCAAAAGGAACAGGTAATCAGCAAAGGACATTACTGAACAAGATGGGTTTTCACGACAATTACAATTTCATGGTCACCATCAGACTAGCTTTATATTCCAGATTTATGAATTTAATTCAGATTTCACCATCTGCTGTGTTAGGTTTTGAATCCAAGACCCCTTTAGTTTGGGTCTCGTAGTGCAATGACAGTCCATTAAAAAAATGCTCAGCAAAGTCTGAGAATTGAAACTATAGAAATGAGCAAAGGGCCACCAGAAATTGATAGGACCTTTTACGACATGGGGTAAACCCCCCCACCCTCCCGCTAATTTAAACCAGCAACACAGAAAAGATTTAACCCGTGCTGTCATCTGTTAAAATTTGAGGCAAAGAACTGTCCCAAAAGTCAATATTTAAAGTAAAAATTAACACCTTTAATTTTTTTTAAGTCTAACAGAGAATATTAACTAACAACTACTTACAACTCCTTTCTCTAACCTATCTTTTGAATTTGCCTTCTACAGTACTGGTCCGATAAATCCCGATTACGATTTACCAAAAATAAAATCATGTTTCAAAACCAGTCAGCTTGCCGAGTGTTGTCTGTATTTTCCTCTGTCTTCTGTTTTTCTTAGGGATTCTCTTTCAGAAAGCTGTTCTGCAAGCAGTCTGTATATGTTCGTGGCTTGGCAGTTCTCTTTGTCGCTCTGGCTAACTGTTCCAAAAAAATGTTTGATATTTATAGCCCAAAGCATCGGATCATTTCATTGCTTTTAATATTGGTAAAATACTAAATTCAAACTTGATTAGAGTTTGATATCTTTGGGCATAATTTAAATTGATTGGCCAAATTGAAATTTGTTTTTATATCCAGGCAACCCAGCTAATCTAGCTGTTCGACCAAATGTTACATCTTAAATTTTCCAGTGCTCTGTGTGCTTCTTTAAATCCTTGCTAGCTTTTCCATTCTCTTAAAGGTACAGTACTCCTCCATCTTCATAACAGACCATAAGACATAGGAGCAGAAAGTAGGCCATTGAGTCTGTTCCACCATTCAATCATGGCTGATAGGTTTCTCAACCCGATCTCCCACTTTTTCCCCATAACCCTTGATCTCCTTAATAATCACAAACCTATCTATCTCAGTCTTAAATATAGTCGTATACTGATAGGATTTTTTTTCAATTTGTTCATGAGATGTGGGCATCAAAGGCTGGGACAGCATTTATTGCCTATCCCTTATTGCCTGTAAGTAGGCAATGGTGAGCGGCTATCCTGATTTGCTGTTGTCCTTGGAGTGTAGAGACACCCACCATGCTGTCAGGAAGCAAGTTACAGGATTTTGACCCAGTGACAGTGAAAGAACAGCAATATATTTCCAAGTCTGAACCCTGAGTGACATGAAGGGGAACTTGCAAATGGTAGAGTTCCCATGAATCTGCTGCCTTTTTCTTTGGATGTGGACTGCTTCACTATTCAAGGTATTGTGAATAGAACATAGAACAGTACAGTGCAGTACAGGCCCTTCGGCCCACAAATTTGTGCCAAACATTATTTTAATCTAAGGTCAATCTAACCGATGCACCACTCAATTTACTGCCATCCACGTGCTTGTCCAGCAGACGCTTAAATGTCCCTAATGTCTCTGACTCTACTACCACTGCTGGCAGTGCACCCACCACTCTCTGTGTAAAGAACCTACCTCTGACATCTCCCCTAAACCTTCCTCCAATCACTTTAAAATTATGACCCCCTCGTGACAACCATTTCTGCCCTGGAGAAAAGTCTATGGCTGTCTACTCAATCTATTCCTCTCTTTACCTTGTACACCTCTATCATGTCACCTCTCTTCCTTCTTCTCGCCAGTGTATAAAGCTCTAGCTCACTCAACCTGTCTTCATAAGACATGCCCTCCAATCTAGGCAGCATTCTGATAAATATCCTCGGCAATCTCTCTAAAGCATTTACATCTTTCCTATAATGAGGTGACCAGAACTGGACACAATATTCCATGTGTGGTCTAATCAGGATTTTGTAGAGCTGCAGCAAAACCTTGTGGCTCTTAAACTCGATTTCCCCTGTTAATGAAAGCTAAAACACCAAACACCATCTTAACAACCATATCAACTTAGGTAACAACTTTGAGGGATCTATGGACATGGACATCAAGATCCTTCTGTTCTTCCACACTGCCAAGTATCCTGTCTTTAACCCTGTAATCAGCATTCAAATTTGACCTTCCTAAATGAATCATTTCACATTTATTTAGGTTGAATTCCATTTGCCGCTTCTCAGCCCAACTCTGCATCCTGTCAATGTGTTGTTGTAGCCTGCAACAGCCCTCAACAATATCTACAACACCACCAACCTTCGTGTCATCGGCAAACTCACTAACCCATCCTTCCACTTCTTCATCCAAATCACTTATAAGAACTACAAAGAGCAGAGGTCCAAGAACAGATCCCATTGGGACACCACTATTCACCGACCTCCAGGCGGAATACTTTCCATCCACCACCACTTGCTATCTTCCTTCGGCCAGGAATAAGATTCTATATCCAGACAGCCAAATGTTCCTGTATCCCATACCTCTTAACTTTCTGAATGAGCCCACCGTGGGGAACCTTATCAAATGCCTTACTGAAATCCATATATACCACATCCACTGCCCAACCTTTGTCAACTTGTTTTGTCACATCCTCAAAGAACTCAATAAGTTTTGTGAGGCATGACCTGCCCCTCACAAAACTATGCAGGCTATCTTTAATCAAGCTATGTTTTTCCACATAGTCGTATATCCTATGTCTCAGAATCCTTTCCAGTACCTTGCTTACCACAGACGTAAGACTGACTAGTCTGTAATTCCCAGGGATTTCCCTCTCCCCTTTCTTGAACAGAAGAACACCTTTCGCCTCCCTCCAAACATCTGGTACTACTCCCGTGGAGAGTGAGGATGCAAAGATCATCGCCAAAGACGCAGCAATCTTATTCCTTGCTTCCCATAGTAACCTTGGATATAGCTGGCCTGGCCCAGGGGACTTATCTATCTTGATGCTTCCCAGAATTTCCAGCACATCCACTTTCTTAATATCAATCTGTTCAAGCCTATTAACCTTGTCCACGTTGTTCTCACTATTAACAAGATCCCCCTCTCTAGTGAATACTGAGGCAAAAAACTTATTTAGTCTTCACGCACAAGTTCTCCCCACTATTCCTGATCAGCCCTACCCTCTCTCTGATCATTCTCTTAGTCTTCATGTAAGTGTAAAACACCTTTGGGTTTTCCCTAATTCTTCCCTCCAAGGCTTTTCCGTGATCCCTCCTAGATTTCCTTTATCCATTTTTGAGTTCTTTCCTAGCTACCCTGTAATCCTCTAAAGCTGTGTCAGATCCTTGCTACCTCAACTTTAAGTTCCTTCTTCCTTTTGACGAGAAGCTCCTCTTCTCTTGTCATCCAAGGTTCCTTCACTTTACCATTCCTTGCCTGTCTCAGTGGGACAAAGTTATCCAACACTCACAACAAATGCTCCTTATACAGCCTCCACATTTCTGTTGTGCATTTCCCGTAGTATAATTGTTTTCAATTTATATTCTACAGCTCCTGTCTAATAGCAGTATAATTTCCCCTCCCCCAGTTAAATACCTTCCCATACTATCTGTTCCTATCTGTCTCCATGACTATAGTAAAGGTGAGGCAGTTGTGGTCACTGTCACCAAAATGCCTTCCCACTGAGACATCTGATACCTGGCCTGGCCCGTTGCCAAGCCACCAAATCCAATATGGTCTCCCCCCAGTCGGCCTCTCTACATATTGAGTCAGGAATCCTTCGTGGACACACTTGACAAAATCCACTCCATCCAGATTATCTGCACTACGGAGGCTCCAATCAATATTGGGGTAGTTGAAGTCACCCATAACAACAACTCTGTTTCATCTGCATCTTTCCAAGATCTGCTGTCCAATCTATTCATAATGGTGCTTAACATTGTACAATCGTTAGTGATAATACCACTTCTGGCATTTATTATGGAGAGGAGGTCACTGATGAAGTAGCTAAAGATGGTTGGATCTAGGAGATGACCATTAAGATTGCCTGTAGTGCTGTATTGGGGCTCAGATGATTGACTTCTAACAACTGCAACTATCATTCTTTGTTCTAGATATGACTCCAGCCCGTGGAGCTATCCCTCTGCCAGTTACCCTAGTTTTGATTAGGCTCATTGATTCCATGCTCAGTCAAATCCTTCCTTGATATCAAGGGCAGTCACTCTAATCAACCTGTAGAGTTCAATTCTTTTGTCCATGCTTGAACTAAGACTGAAATGAAGTCAGGAACGTAATGGCCCAGATAAAAACCAAACTGAGCATCAGTGAGCAGGTTAATCCTTTGCAAGTGGCATTCAATGCCACTGTCATTCACTCTTTACATCACTGTAGATGAGGGAAAGGGGATGATTTACCTGTAATTGGCCAGATTGGATTTGTCCCGCTTTCAGAATTTTCACATTTGAATATGAGAGTAATCAATCAAAAATATAAATAGAAATATATAAAAAGCACAGTACCTGAAGTTATCATTGGCCTTTCAATGGCAGTGACAAGTTAATTATCATGGAAAGGGAAGAGATGGTAGAAACATTGAACAAATGTGCTGGAAGACTGGAGGTTGGCTAACGTGGTGCCACTATTTAAGGAAAAGCCAAGGAAATACAGACCAGTGAACCTGACATCGTGGTTGGGGAAGTTGTTTGAGGGAATCCAGAGGAACAGGATTTACATATATTTGGAAAGGAAAGGACTGAGTAGGATAGCCAAAGTGAGATTGAGTTGTTTGAAGAAGTAACGAAGAGGATTGATGAGGCAGAGTGGTGGACGTAATCTATATGGACTACAGTAAGGCATTCAACAAAGTAGACTGGTTACCAAGATTAAATCACATGGAATACAGGGAGAATTAGCCATTTGGATACAGAATTGGCTTAAAGTTAGAATACAGAGGGTGGTGGTGAAGGGTTGCCTTTCAGACTTAAAGACTGTGACCAGTGGTGTGCCACAAGGATCAGTGCTGGGTCCACTGTTTTTCATTATTTATATAAATGATTTGGATGTGAACATCGGAGGTATAGTTAATAACTTTGCAGATGACCCCAGAATTTGTGGTATCGTGGACAATGAAGAAGGTTACCTCTGAGTACAATGGGATCCTGATCAAATGGACCAAAGGGTTGAGGAGTGACAAATTTAGATAAATGTGAGGTGCAACATTGTGGAAAGGCAATTCAGGGCAGGACTTATACACTTGATGGTAAGGTTCTGGGCAGTGTTGGTGAACAAAATGGAGTGCAGGTTAATAGCTCCTTGAAATTGGAGTTGCAGTTAGATAGGATGGTGAAGAAGGCATTTTGTATGCTTTCCTTTATTGGTCAGAGTATTGAGTATAAGAATTGGGAGATCATGTTGCAGCTGTACAGGCTTTGGAATATTGTGTGAAATTCTTGTTACCCTTCTGTAGGGAGGATATTGTGAAACTTGAAAGGTTCAAAAAAGATTTATAAGGATGTTGCCTGGGTCGGGGATGGGTGGGGGAGGTTTGAGCTCAGAGACTGGGGGCCATTTTCCCTGAAGCATCAGAGGCTGAGGGGTGACCTTAAAGACATTTATAAAATCATGAGTGGCATGGATAGGTAAGTAAGCAAGATCTCTTCCTTTGGGTGAAGGAATCCAGAACTAGAGGGCATAGGTTTAGGATGAAAGGAGAAAAATTTAAAAGGGACTGAAGGGTCACCTTTTCATGCAGAGGGTGGTGCGTGTATGGAATGAGTTGCCAGAGGAAGTCGTGGAGGCTGACAAAATTACAGCATTTAAAAATCATCTGGATGGGTATATGAATAGGAAGGGTTTAAAAGGATATGGGCCAAGTGCTGGCAGATGGGATTAGATTAGTTTAGGATATCTGGTTGGCGTGAATGTGTTGGAACAATAGGTCTATTTCCATGTTGTTCCATTTGATTCTAAGTTGTGTCTGTTTTCACAGGAGAACACACAAGTTGCAACACAGAAATGTATGATAATCGTGGGTTGAACAAGAGTGACATAATTATGGAACAGAATGTGCTCTGTAAGAAAATATCTGAAAAATATTCAATGAACTCTCCAGGTTACCATTGACAACCTGATTTTTCAGTTCATGTGTAGATTAAAATCACACTGATTATTGTTGAATCTTTGCTACAGACACTCAATACTTCTTCTTGTATACTTCATGCTGCATTGTGGTCCATTATCTCTGAAAGTTGTGAGCATGTGTAGCCGGTCTGACATTCTGCGCATGGTGATCTTTGTTCCAATGCGAATCACAATATTAATGTCTGGTTCCGGAAATCGCTATCACATACGGACCTCAGAGGTATGCCCACAAGAAAGGAAAATTTCAGGGAGTGTTGATTATAGATACTGGTGAGAAGACTGTAGACCACTCCTACTATTCCTCATCTTCACCCAAACCAATTCTACCACCTGATCTCCGGACTCAAAGTCGTTCCTGGCTATTGTACCGATTCCATCCTTGATTAACAGTGCTACTCCTCCACCTTTATCTAGCTTCTTATTCTTCTTGACTGTCATATGCTACTTAACATTCAGTACCCAGTCCTTGTCAGCAAATCACTATTTTTCCAGAATGGTAATCAGGGCATCTTTACTTATTTCAATATGTGCATCGATTCATTTACTTTCTTGTGAATGCTTTGCACATTTGGATACAGTGCCTTAAATTTTGGTGTTTTTTTGTTATGTTTGTAATGTCTATTTCAGAGTATTGATATATTCTTAGGTTTATTCTTTTTGTCCCTTCATACAATTCCCTGACATTTATTTCTCATATTCCTACTTTGCTGTCCTGCCCTAACTCTATACCTTGATTTGCTACATCTACTCAAGCTTGATCCCTCACCCCCCCCCTGCCATTCTTTAACTTAATACAGTCTGTAGCTATAAGAGCAGGACAGAAGCTGAGATTTCTGCAATGAGTAACTTGTCTCCTGACTCCCCAGAACCTGTACAATATCTATAAAGGACGTGTCAGGCATGTGATGTAATATTTCATTTGTCCTGGACGAGTGCACCTACAACAGCATTTGAGGTTTGACAGCATCTGGGGTAATTAGCCCATTGATTGGCAACCCATCTAAAACCTTCAGCATTCACATCCTCCACCAGAGTCTCAACAAGGCTGCAGTGTGTACCATCTCCAAGATTCTGTTACAGAACAGGTGATCAGTCATACGATACAAGTATCAGTGCTGGGTCCACTGCTTTTCATCATTTCTATAAATCATTTGGATGTGAATATGGAAAGTATGGTTAGTAAGTTTGCATATGACACCAAAATAGGTAGTGTAGTGGACAGTGAAGAAGGTTATCTCACAGTACAACAGGACTTTGATCAGATGGGCCAATGGGCCAAGGAGTGGCAGATGGAGTTTAATTTAGATAAATGATAGGTGATGTATTTTGGTAAGACAAGACTTCCATAGTTTTTGGTAGGGCCTGGGGAATGTTGCTTAACAAAGGGACCTGGCGGAACAGATGCATAGCTCTTTGAAAGTGAAGTCACAGGTAGACAGGGCAGTGAAGAAGGCATTTGCGTGCTTTCCTTTATTGGTCAGAACATTAAGTACAGGAGTTGGGACATCATGTTGCGACTGTACAGGAAATTGATGAGGCCACTTTTAGAATACAGTGTATTCTGCTTGCCCTTCCATGTTGTTAAACTTGAGAGGGTGCAGAAAAAAATTTACAAAGATGTTGCTGGGACTGGAGAGTTTGAGTTATCGGGAGAGACTGTAAGGGCTGGAGCTATTTTCCCTAGAGTGTCAGAGGCTGAGAGATGACCATATAGAGGTTTATAAAACCATGACAGGCATAGATAGGGTGATCTTTTTCGTAGGATGGGTGAGAGACCAAAATTAGAAGGCATAGGTTTCAGGTGAAAGGGAAAAGATTTAAAAAGTACCTGAGGGAGAACATTTTCACACAGAGAGTAGTGCATGTGTGGAATGAGCTGCCAGAGGAAGTGCTGGAGACTAGTACAATTACCACATTTAAAAGGATGGGTACATGAATCAAAAAGGTTTAGAGGGATATGGGTGAAATATTGGCAAATGGGACTAGTTCAGATTGGAATATCTGGACAGTACTGACGAGTTGGACCAAAGGGTCAGTTTCTGTTTCTGTGCTGTATAACTCTATGACTGTATAAATTAATATCAGCAAGCAAAATGGATTCAAGAAACTTAAGGGACCAACATCCAACAAATCCTCTGAACTTGATTCCCTATACTGTTCGATTCTTGAAATACATCATCAATGCTTTGGCTAAGATTTTCCAAAATTGACTAGATTCTGGAGTGGTTTTACGTGGCATATGCATAACTCTCACCTCTTAAACACTAGACAATGGCCAATAAAGGAAATAAAGCTGTAGTTTGCTTAACCATTCTATCCAAAGTTGCTTAGAGGGGGTTTGCTGATGACTACAAGAGCAGTGCGAATGGGTTCAGTTGGTACAGGCATTTCTGACAATTAACAAGTTCTTGAGGCAGTACTTCTCTTGAGATAATAACACATGCAACATCAAAAGCTGCCCTGAACAAGCTTCTCGGAAGACAGCTCCAATCCACTGCCATCTTGTGACTAATAACTGAAATGCAATCACATAAATTACTTCAGGAACGCAAGCTGAAATATAGAGTCATACAGCACTGAAAGAGACCCTTTGGTCCAACCAGTCCATGCCAAACGTAATCCCAAACTAAACTAGTCCCTGAAAATCAGTGAAAGTATAGAATGATCCTGTAATAATGGGAAAATTGGTCCCCTGACCTTAACTACCTGTCCACCTATCGTAGGAATCTAGGATGTACATGATAAGGTTCCTCTCTTCTGCATTAGCTGGACTATTACTTACAATTCTGGGTCTCACATACTAGATTCATAGATTTATACATTGCAGAAAAGGTCCTTTAGGCGATCAAGTCTGCACCAGCATAACTCCCATTAAAGATGCAAGAATCCCAATTTCTTGTACTTGTCCCATCACCTTGAATGTTGTGATATTTCAACTGTTCATCCAAATATTTTCTAAAAGTCATAAGGTTTCTGGCCTCCACTATTTTCCCAAGCAGTGCATCCCAGATTTTCACCAGCTGCTGAGTGAAAAGTTTTTTCCCAAAGTTTTTTTTGCTAGGAAGGATGTGAAGGGGCGACACAGTGGCTCAGTGGTTAGCCCTGCTGCCTCACAGTGCCAGGGACCCAGGTTCGATTCCAGGCTTGGACGATGATCTGTATGGAGTATGCACATTCTTCCTGGTTTCTGCCAGGTGCTCTGGTTTCCTGCCACAGTTCAAAGATATGACAGTTGGGAGGATTGCCCATAGTGTCCAAGGATGTGTAGGCCAGGTGGCTTAGCCATGGGAAACGCAGGGTTACAGGTGGGGGCTGGGTTTGAGTTGGAGGCTGTTCATTGGGTTGTTGTTGGCTGAATGGCCTGCTTCCACACCGCAGGGATTCTAGGACGTGAGAGAGAATGTAAAAGAGGTTTATGAGACTGACATTTTTGCAGTGAGCTCAAATTCCTCCTCAGCCGTAAAATGTCAAACCTCTTAAGCTCAGGATGATTGAGTGTATGAGAGTTAGAGAGTCTATCTGACTGAACAAATATGTACGAATTAGTATGTGAGTGAGTGCTGGAATTGAGATTGTGTGAGTAAATGGGAGAAAGTCTGTGAAAGGAATTCTGGCATGTTTGTGTTTGTGGGAGATAGTGAGAATTCTGGGACTGGGACTGAGCTGGATAAACACACACCCTGACTTCCCTCCTCATCAATTTCCTTTTCCAAAATAAAGTAAACTGGGATGGGAGGTAATTCCAGGCTGAAAGGCAATCCACTTTCAAATCATCTCTTTGTATGAATCCACCAAGACTAGTCTGGAAAATGTACCACCAGAGGTGAGTGTGAAGTGCATAATAGTTAAAGTCAATTCCATATCTCAGGGCTGGTTCCATCCTCTTCCTTGGTGTAGTTAATGTGAAAAATCTTTTTAAAAAGGTACCTTTGATCAATACTGTTATCCTGGTTGATGCTTTATAAGAGTAAAGTTTATAAATTACATTTTCTTTTAAAAATCAGTTTATTGCTTTGACATTGATTTAATTTTTGAAATTCATGTTTAATTTTTTTATCAAATTTTATCTTTCCCCCTCAGTATCTAGACATCTGGACAGCTAATCTTGGAGAAACCCTGTGTGAGGGAGCTCACAGCAAAGGAGTAGCTAAGTGGAAGTTTTGAAGTGTAACCTTACCTTTTTTGTAAATCTACAATAGTGAGTACAATAAGTTCTTTTTTGATTATATGTTATATTGAGATCTGTCTCTTGATTAAATTTTTAAAAATATATATCATAAGTTAGCCTGGAGCAGTGTTTTTTAGAGCTGTAAGACGGTGCTATTTTCTGGGTCTGTAGTTTGTTGAGGTGTAAAGGGGGAGTTTCCACATTACTGATGATTATGTCAGCAGGAAGTGTGTTTGGCTGCGAATCCTATCGGGTTGCATCGGTTCAAGCAGCAGTTAGAGACAACAAGGAATTTACAGGAGCTAAGGGGTGTGATGGATGGCAGTTATAGGAAGGGAGAAAAGCCGCAGATACAGTAAGGTAGATGGATTTCTCTCCAGGAAAGGTATGAGAGGGAAGCAGGTAGTGCAGAAGTATCCTGTGGTTATCCCCATTTCAAACAAATATGCTGTTTTGGAAAAAGTAGGGGGTGATAGACTCTCAGGGGAATGTAGCACGAACAGCCAGGTTTCTGTTACTAAGACTGGCTATAATGTTACAAGGAGTATGGCAGGTTCCAAGTGATTGATTGTGATAGGGGACTCTCTAGTTAGAGGCACAGACAGACGTTTCTGCAGCTGACAATGAGGGTGGCACGGTGGCTCAGTGGTTAGCACTGCTACCTCACATCGCCAGGGCCATAGGTTCAATTCCAGCCTCAGGCGACGGTCTATGTGGAATTTGCACATTCTCCCCTTGTCTGTGTGGGTTTCCTTCGGGGGCTCTGGTTTCCTCCCAGAGTCCAAAGATGTGCAGGTCAGGTGAATTGGCCAAGCTAAATTGCCCATTGTGTTAGGTGCATTAGTCAGAGGGAAATGCGTCAGGGTGGGTTACTCTTTGGAGGGTTGGTGTGGACTTGTTGGGCCAAAGGGCTTGTTTCCACATTGTAGGGAATCAATTCAAATCAAAATGGTGCGTTGCCTCCCTAGTGCCAGAATCAAGGATGTCTCAGAGAGGATGCAGAATATTCTCCGAGGACTGATGGATGAGCAGGAGGTCTTTGTATACATAGGAACTAAGGATGTAAGAAGAGAAAAGAATGAGATTCTGAGAAGAGAATATAGGAATTTAGGCAGGAATTTAAAACGTTGGTCCTTGAGGGTAATAATATCTGGATTACTCCTGTTGCTATGAGCTAGTGAGGGTAGGAATAGGAGGATAGAGCAGATGAATGCATGGCTGAGGAGCTGGTGCATGGGAGAAGGGCTCACATTTTTCGATCATTAGAATCTCTTCTGGGGTGGAAGTGACCTGTACAAGAAGGATGGATTGCATCTGAATTGGAAGGGGACTAATACTGGCAGGGGAATTTGCTAGAGCTGCTCAGGAGGATTTAAACTAGTAAGGTGGTGTTTGGAGTGGGGGGGGGGGGGAAGGTGGAAGAGACCCAGGAAGATAGTGAAGAAAGAGATCAATCTGAGACTGTCACAGTTGAGAAAAAGAACAACTCAAACTTTCAGGGCAGGCAGTCGCAAAGCAGAAAATGAGATAGGACAGATAAATTAAACTGCATTTATTTCAATGCTAGAAGCCTAACAGGTAAAGCTGATGAACTCAGGGCATGGTTGGGAACATGGGACTGGGATATCACAGCAATTATAGAGACATGATTCAGGGATGGACAGGACTAATGTTCCAGTGTACAGATGCTTTAGGAAGGATAGAAATGAGGTTAAGAGAGGAGGGGAGAGTGGCATTTTTGATCGGGATATCATTACGGCCGTACTGAGGGAGGATGTTCCTGGGAATACGTCCAGGGAGGTTATAACTGAGAAATAATAAAGGGGTGATCACCTTATTGGCATTGTGCTATAGATCCCCCAGCAGTGGGCGGGAAATTGATACACAAATTTGTAAGGAGATCTCAGTTATCTGCAAGAATAATAGGGTGGTTATGGTAGGTGTTTTTAACTTTCCAAACATAAACTAGGACTGACCTAAAAGATAAAGTTCTAAGTTGGTGGAAAGTATTAGGCAAGAACTTTCAAAAGTTGATTGGGGGCAGATGTTTGCAGGCAAAGGAATGGCTGGAAAATGGGAAGCCTTCAAAAATGAGCATGAGCTAAAGAGAGTCCAGAGACAGTATATTCCTGTTAGGGTGAAAGGCAAGGCTGACAGGTGTAGGGAATGCTGGGTGACTAAAGAAATTGATGTTCTGGTCGAGAAAAAGAAGGAAACATATGTGTCAGGTATAGACAGCAGAGATAAGGTGAATGCTTAGAACAGTATAAAGGCAGCATGAGTATGCTTAAGAGGGAAATCAGAAGGGCTAAAAGGGCACATGAGGTAGCTTTTGTAAATAGGGTTAAGGAGAATCCAAAGGGATTTTATAAATACATTAAGGACAAAAGGATAACTATGGAGAGAATTGGGCCCCTTAAGGATCAGCAAGGCTGCCTAGGTGTAGAACCACAGGAGATGGGAGAGAAATTAAACAGGTATTTTGTATCAGTTTTACTGTGGAGAATGATATGTAAGATATAGAACATGGAGAGATAGATGGTGACATCTTGAAAAATGTCTATATTACAGAGGAGGAGATGTTGGATGTCTTCCAATGCATAAAAGTGGATAAATCCCAAGGACCTGATCAGGTATACCCTTGAACTCTGCGGGAAGCTAGGGAATTTATTGCTGGACCCCTTGCTGAGATATTTGTATCATCGCTAGCTACAGGTGAGGTGCCAGAAGACTTTAAGTTGGCTAACATGGTGCCACTATGTAAGAAAGGTGGTACGAAAAGCCAAAGATCTATAGACCAGCGAGCTTGACATCAATGGTGGCAAGTTGTTGGAGGGAATCCTGAGGGACAGGATTTACATGTATTTGGAAAGGCAAGTACTGAGTGGGATAGTCAACATAGCTTTGTGTGTGGGAAATCGTGTCTCATCAACTTCATTGAATTTTTTGAAGAAGTAATAAAGAGGATTGATGAGGGCAGACTGGTGGACGTGATCGAAATGGACCTCAGGAAGGCTTTTGAAAAGATTCTAAGTGGTAGATTGGTCAGCAAGGTTAGTTCACATGGAATACAGGGAGGACTAGCCATTTGGATACAGAACTGGCTTGAAGGTAGAAGACAGAGGGTAGTGGTGGAGGGTTGTTTTTCAGATTGGAGGCCTGTGACCAGTGGAGTGCCACAAGGATCAGTGCTGGGTCCACTACTTTTTGTCATTTATGTAAATGATTTGGATGTGAACATAAGTAAGTTAGTAAGTTTGCAGATGATATCAAAACTGGTGGTGTATTGGATAGAGAAGAAGATTACCTGAGAGTACAATGGGATCTTAATCAAATGGGTCAATGGGACGAGGAGTGGCAGATGGAATTTAACTTAGATAAATGTGAGGTGATGCATTTTGGAAAAGCAAATCACTTGTACACTTAATGATAAGGTACCAGGGAGTGTTGTTGAACAAAGAGACCTTGGGGTGCAGGTTCTTAGTTCCTCGAAAGTGAGAAGGATAGTGAGGAAGGTGTTGGTATGCTTTCCTTTATTGGTCAGAGCGTTGAGCATAGGAGTCATGTTGTGTCCACACAGGACGTTAGTTAGGCCACATTTGGAATACAGTGTGCAATTCTGGTCTCCCTGTTATCGGAAGGATGTTGTGAAACTTGAGAGGGTTCAGAAAAGATTTACGAGGATGTTGCCAGGGTTGGAGGGTTTGAGCTATAGGGAGAGGCTGAATAAGCGCTATTTCCCCTGGAGCGCCAGACTGAAAGGTGACCTTATTAGAGATTTATGAAATCATAAGGGACATGGATAGAGTAAATAGACAAGGTGTTTTCCCTGCGTTGGGGAGTCCAAAACTAGAGGGCATAGGTTTAAGGTGAGAGGGCAAAGATTTAAAAGGGACCTAAGGGGCAACTTTTCCATAGATTTGATTTCTACCATACTGACAGCTACATCATTTGTTTCTCCTCCAACTGTGTTCTCTCAACCCCCAGCTGCTCAAACTCCTTACATTCTCATAAGACAAAGAACTGCAAATGTTGTAGGTCTGAAACAAAAATCAGAAATTGTTGCGAATCTCAGCAGGTCTGGCAGCATCTGTGGGAAGAAGCAGAGGTAACCTTTGAGTTCGGTGATTGATGGTTCTGACTAAGAGGTATCAGACCCAAAATGTTAAACTTCATTGATAGGGGTAATCGACAATCATTAAGGAGTAGAAGCATTGTGCATTTATGGAATGAGCTGCCAGAGGAAGTGGGGGAGGCTGGTACAGTTACAACATTTAAAAGTCTTCTGGATGGGTATATGAATAGGAAGGGTTTCAAGGGATATGGGCCAAATGTTGACAAATGGGACTAGATTAATTTAGGTTACCTGGTTGGCATGGTTGAGTTGGAAAAAAGGGTCTGTTTCCGTGCTGTGTATCTCTATGACTCTACGACTAAGAAGATCTACCCACACTCATTGATGTATAATAGGAATAAGCGCGTGGGGGTAAAAAAACAGATGAAGTATACAGCAAATATTTCAAATTTAAAAAGTAACAATTTCTGACTAGCCTCTAATACGAGAAAACACAAACTAGCCAACATGATCAGGTTAAATGCAGATAGCACAAGAGATTGATTGAAACAGAGGGTGGATTCAACTTGGTATTCATCCATGTCTACATCTTGGTCTCACTGTCTATGGGCTTCTCGTTGTCATTGTCCTGGCAGATAAGTTGGTAGGGTTTCTTCATTTCATTTTCCTCGATGACAGAGTTGCAACCCTCAGCATCCATTTTCTGAAGCTCATGACGTGAGAGGTGCTCCACAATGCCAGCTCCCAATGAATCTCCTAGGACATTGGTTGTGGTGCGCAGTCGATCTCTACAAAATCAATTAACAACACACACATCCATCAACATGCGTAAATAGACATAGTCACGGAAATGAGAACATTAGTTAACCATTGCAGTGCATGAAGTATTTAGAAAATATGAAAATAAGAGCAGGTTGACAAGCATGTGTGGGAAGAAAGCAGAGTTAACATTTTGGGTCTGGTTCCTCTTCATCAGAATCATCAGTCATCGAGCTCAAATGTTAACTCCACTTTCTTCCCACAGATACTGCCAGACCTGCTGAGTTTTGCCAAATTTCTGTTTTTGTTTCAGATCTACAATATTGGCAATTCCTTGTCTTATGAGAATGAGCGGGGTTTGAATAGCTGTACCTAGTCAAGACAGTACAGTGGGAGGGCAAACAAATGATGGAGCTGTCAGTATGGTAGAAATCAAATCTATTTAGATGGAGATGAAAGATAATGAAGGTTCAATCACATAGATAGGGGTAATCTACAATTGTTCAGGTGTAGATGGAAGATGGAGGAAAAGTATCACCAATATATCTGTTTTTTCCATTACTCCTAATTTCTTTTTGTGATGATGCTGTCACTTTAAGAAGGTTATTTTGTCCTTGGATTTTTTGAAGAGAGGTTGTAAAGGCAGAGGTGCTGAAGGGTCTAGTTCAACAATGGAAGGGGAGTAGCCAGTTCTCCCAGTTCAGGTTTTTTCTAGTTTGTTTTTAGCTATAGCAGTCACATGATGTGAGAGTCCAGGGGAACTGTAAGCTTCAGTAAAGACCTCCTGAGCTTCTTTTGAAATCTCTTTGGATATTGTTCCCTTCTGCCTGTAAGAATCTGTGTTTAATTTGCCTTTTTGCCAAGGAGTGTGTTTCAAGGATGTTGGTGTATTGGAACAGTGAATTAGAAACAGTTACTGTATCGGGTCAGTTACATTTCCAGTAGTTAAGTTCTTCTAAATTCCATTTTCTTTTGATCGTGTTTCAACTGTAGAGTTTAAATAAATTCTGTTTTGCTTAAAGCCGAGTGGTTTGACCAGCTGCTTCACACCTGGAATATCCATCTCACATCTGCCTTGAAAATAAGAAAAAGTTAGGGTCTAGGCTACCTTCTTAAAATATTTTGAGGGGGTCTGGCTTGGTCTATAACATTTTCCAGTGTAATTCAAAATATTTCCTATGTTGCTTCTGAAATCCTATGCAATTTCTTTTCCTATTCTTTTTTAGCAACTCTTGTTATGTGTTTTGTCACAGAATCATAGAATTATTACAATGCAGAAGGAAACCATTTGGCCCATTCAGTTGCACTGGCTATTTGAAAGAACAATTGATCTGCAGCCTTTCTTCCGTCTTCTTCCCTGTAATCCTTTTCAGGTAACAATCAAATTCCTTTTTCAGCACTTCAGGTGACACACATTAACTACAGAGTATTCCAGATCCTGATTGACTGAATGAAGAAGTGTTTCCTTATGTCACTTCTGCTTCTTTCGCCAATAACCATAAATCTGTGATCTCTCATTCTTAATCCTTTCTCAAGTGTGGTTGTTTCTCCCCAACTAACTCTGTTCAAACCCATCATGATCATCAAAATCTCTATCAACTTCCTTTTCAGCATTTTCTCCAAACAAAACAGTCATAACTTCTCCAATCTGTCTTTATAACTTCAGTAACTCTTTGTTAACCTTTTGTTATTCTTTGTGTCATTACCAAACACCTGGATGTCTGCTTTACTTTTACCTTTTTGTTTGATTTTTGTGATTGTTAAGTTGCCCATTACCTCTTTAGTTTTCCACAGCTGTCTTTATTAACAAGAACTGTTGTCCCTTAGAGGCGTAAATTGCATATGTATAATATTAATTCTTTAGTAGCACCTTCCACTGGCTCCATGATCATCAGGAACATCCTTCTCACACTTACAATGTCCAGTCCTTTTAGAATTTTATAAGTTTCTAAGAGATCACCCTATATTCTTCCAAAGTCAATTGAATATAGTCTAAACCAATCTTCACAAATCAGACCTGCTATCCCAGGAGTCAGTCTGGTAAACCTTTGCTTACCTCCCTCCATAGCCAAAACAACCTTTCTCAGGTAAGGAAACCAACACTGCACACAAAACTCCAATTGTGGTTTCACCAGGGCCCGACATAATTACAACAAAAAAACCCTGCTCCTGTACTCAAATCCTCTCATTACGAAGACTGACAAGTCATTGCTTTCTTCATTGTCAGCTGTATTTGCATGTTTACTGTGACCAAGTGGTGTACACGGTCACCAGTGTCACTGCACCTCCTCTTTCCCAAACCGTCACCATTCAAATAATAATCTGCCTTCCTGTTTTTGCTTCCAAAGTGGATAACCTCACACTTGTCCACATTATACTTCATCTCCTCTGCATTTACCCACTCAGTCAGCTTGTCCAAATCACACCGAAGCATCTCTGCATCCTCCCCACAGCTCACCCTCCCTCCCAGCTTTATGACATTTGCATACTTCGAGATATTACATATAGTTCCCTCACCTACATCACTATTTTATATTGTGAAAAGTTGTATCCTAGCACTGATCCCTGTGGTACCCACTAATCACGACTGCTTCTTGGAAAAAGACCAAAATTAATTCTACTCTTTGTTTCTGTCTGCCAATTAATTCTTTATCCATGTCAGTACCATATCCACAATCCAGTGTTTTTTAATTTTACATGCTAATCTCTTTCGTGGGATCTTATCAAAAGCTTCATGAAAGCCCAAGTAAACCTGATGTACTGGCTCCCCTCATTAACTCAACTAGTTACCTCGTCAAAAAACTCCAGGAGACTTATAAAGAAACCATAAATCTATCCAATCCTGTTCTTTTTTTCCAAGTGCTCTGCTGTTAAATCTTTTATGGTGGTGGACCCGAACATTTTCCTCACCACTGGTTTTAAGCTAACCAGTCTTTAATCCCTGTTTTCTCTTTACCTCCTTTCTTTAAACAGTGGAGTTATATCAGCCACTCTCCAATCCATAGGAATTGTTGCAGAGCCTGTACAATCTTGAAAGATGATCATCAATACATCCACTATTTTAAAAAATTCATTCTCAGGATAAGGGCACCATTTATTACCCATCCCTAATTGCCCAGAAAGCAGGTAAGAGTCACCCACATTTGGGCCAGACCAGGTAAGGATGTCAGTTTCCTTCCATGAAGGACATTAGTGAACCAGATTGTTTTCTCAACAATCAATAATGGATTTATGGTCATCATTAGACTTTAATTCCAGGGATTCTTAATTGAAATTCTATCATCTGCCATGTCGAGATTCAAACCTGAGCCTCCAGAATATTTTCTGGGTCTCCAGATTAGCAGTCTAGCAATAATGCCATTAGGCCATGGCCTCCCCATTAACCAGGGCCACTTCCTTATGTCCTCTGGGATGTAGATTATCAGGCCCTTGGGATTTATCTGCCTTTAATCCCATCAATTTCCTCAACACCATTTCCCTGCTCATACTGATTTCCTTCAGTGCATCCTTCTCACCAGACCATGCATTTCCCAAAATCACTGAGGCATTATTTGAATCCTCCTTTGTGAAGACAGAACCAAAATATATATTTATTTGGTCAGCCATTTCTTTGTTCCCCATTATAATTCATCAGGATTTTGCCTTGGATGGAGCATTTTATGGATACGACCTTAAAATATTTGAACAGAATTAGGCCATTCATCTCATCAAGTCTGCTCCGCCATTCGATTATGGCTGATAAGCTTGGGTTGTTTACTTTGCATCAGAGAAGGTTGAGTGGGGAGCTGAAAGAGGTGTACAAGTTTATGAGGGGCAGAGCATGGTGAAGAAAAAGCAACTGTTCCCCTTAATTGAAGTGTTCATAACAAGGGTGTATAATTTTAAAGTGAAATGCAAGTAGTTTAGTGGGGATTTAAGGAAAAATATTGTCAGTCAGAGAGTATTGGCAGTTTGGAACGCTCTGGCTAGAAGGGTGGATGGGGTGGCAAACCTTTGAAAAAGTTAGATGAGTAGTTGAAGTATCATGACATTCAAGGCTGTGGGTCTAGTGCAGGAGAGTCTCGCGTAGATAGTCTATTTTTAGTGGTACAGACTTGATGGGCAAAAGGCTCTCTTCTGTACTGTATGATTCTATAATTTATTGAAGAGAAAATGAGGCAAGCATGATGGAGAAAGAAATGGGAGCAAATGTGTTGAGAGAAGGTTTGTATGGATCATGAAGACAAGCATGAACTAGTGGACTGAATGGTCTATTTCTGCAAAACAAGTCAGTAAACATATACGCACAGGAACCAATCCACTGCAATGATCAGAGTGATGTCGTCTGTTGGAAGTCCAACCGATGTCAGTACGATCACCATGGTAACCAGGCCTGCCTGTGGGATGCCAGCAGCACCAATACTAGCAGCTGTGGCAGTGATACTGGTTTGAAGAGAAAAAGAAAGGCATTAAGCAATTTGTCCAGAATAATTCACATCAAATCTAACATTGTAAAATTAAATTGAGTCAGACTGCTGGGGATGGAGTGGACTTCTTCACAATGGCAAACATTACATAAAACCTGTAACCACTGCCCTCACGTCAACTATTCACAGAGTTTCAGAAGAATTGATTTTTTTTTTAGATTAGATTACAGTGTGGAAACTGGCCCTTTGGCCCAACAAGTCCACACTGACCCTCCGAAGAGCAACTCACCCAGACCCATTCCCCTACATTTACCCCTTCACCTAACACTATGGGCAATTTAGCATGGCCAATTCACCTAACCTGCACATCTTTGGACTATGGGAGGAAACCCACGCAGACACGGGGAGAATGTGCAAACTCCACACAGACAGTTGCCTGAGGCGGGACTTGACTCGGGTCTCTGGCGCTGTGAGGCAGCATTGCTAACCACTGTGCCACTGTGCCGCCCACATTGGACATAGTTGGCCCCACCTAATTACCCAAAGCAATTCGAGGTGGCTATTGATGCAAGTGATATGGGTGTCGGTGTGCTCTTACAAGACAACAACGTGAAGATAGGAAGACCAATTGGGTATTTCTTAAGGAAACTGAATATTCATCAACAGAAATATTCCACGACTCAGGAGACCTTCAACTTGGTTTTGGTGTTACAACATTTATATTCCCAGTAATGTGTTTTATACAATTGTATGTACTGACCAAAACCCATTAAGTTCTTAGAAAAATTTAAAGACAAATATATCAGACTGTTTATATTGACCTTATTATTCTGATTTGTTTGCAATGAACATAGGCATGAGAAAGCCAGTTAGCTACACCAGCAAACTCAAATTAATTCCACTGCCCGCTTTCTTCCTGTGATCTTCTATCAATCCCAAACTAATCTCGTTAATCTATTCTGTTCCCTAGCCCCGCATCAACATCAAACTAAACTCTTGTTCCTTCTTTCCTCAGACCCCTGGATCAATCTCAAACTAATCCCACTGACCGATTCTCTCCCCACCATCCTGCATTATTAAATCACCGAATAACTGAATTGTTACACCACAAGATTGGCAATTTGGCATTTCTTATTCATTCTTACCGCCTGAAAGACCAACCCAGCTAGTCCCATGTCTCATCTCTGGCACTACTTGCGCCATGTAGTAAGAGATGCCAGCAGCTAGCATCTGGTTCTGCTGGGATCTTCTTTGGGTACATTTGCTACCACCAATCCTCCCTGTATAAAATCAGTTTAGAGGGCTAACTTTAAGTGTTAAAGGATCATCCACAATATGTCTTTGGCAGATGAGGCACATATATAAGTAACAAGAAGTAGTTTATTACATTGTAGTAAGATAGATTCTAAGACTGGTTAACTACACTAAGGGCTGAACCCTCTGGGTTTTTTTGGCTATATGTCAGATTCATCGAGTTTCACAGAAGGTTTCTCTCCATGAGACACAGCAAGATCTCACTTCATCAAAAGTGTCTTATTAACTGCCTACTCTCTGATGCACCCCCTTCCCATTTACTCCCAGAAGAACTTTCAAATTGTCTGATGTTTGCTGAAAGATTGGTATCCCTGGCACCTGCACCAATTTTAAAGACTACTAATGACTAATCCGCTAATGACAATGTCAGCCACTTTCAATCCCCCTCTGTCCCTCATTACAGGAGAAAACAGCTCAGAAAGTACCAGGACAGATGGTGGGCTGCCCAACATTTGGGTCCTCACCCAGTCCGAGGAGAGAATTTTGTCCCTCACAGGAGAATACTGGAACTACTCTTGGGGGAATGATGAGATATACACAAACTGACTAAGTGCTATTCTTCATTCCACTTCAGCTTTCACATTGACCCTGCTGGCAATGTCATTCATTGCATACCACTTCTAACCATCGGCTGTGACGCCATCTTTCACTTGAGTCTTGCATCTCTGGGACATCTGCACCAATCAACCCCACCGCTCCGTGGCCGAACATTTCAACTTCCCCTCCCACTAGGATGAGGACATGCAGGTCCTGGGCCTCCTCTATCGCCCCTCCCTCACCACCCAACACCTGGAGGAAGCTTGGGAGCCTTCAACCCCAGGGCATCAATGTGGACTTCACCAGTTTCCTCATTTCCCTTCCCCCACCTTACCTCAGTTCCAACCTTCCAGCTCAGCACCGTCCCCATGACCTGTCCCAACTGTCAATCTTTCTTCCCACATATCCACACCACCTTCCTCTCTGACCTATCACTTTCACCCCCACTTCCATCTACCTATTGAACTCTCAGCTACTTTCTCCCCAGCCCCACCCCTCTCCCATCTGCCTCTCTGCCCCCAAGGTTCCCAGCATCATTCCTGATAAAGGGTTCCTGCCCAAAACGTCGATTCTCTTGCTCCTCGGATGCTGCATGACCTGCTGTGCTTTTCCAGCAGCACACACTCTCAAGCTGCCACTGGGTTATCTAGTAAAGAATGGGACGATCTGCCACAAGGAATATCTTCGACCTTTGAAAGTTGCCACTCAGGTGGATAGAGATTGTAAGAAGGCCTATGATGTAATAGCGTTCATTAGCAGAGGGATTGAATTCAAGAGTCGTGAAGTGATGTTGCAACTGTACAGGACTTTGGTTAGGCCACATTTGGAGTACTGTGTGCAGTTCTGGTCGCCTCACTTTAGGAAAGATGTGGAAGCTTTGGAGAGGGTGCAGAGAAGATTTACCAGGATGTTGCCTGGAATGTAGAATAGGTCGTACGAGGATAGGTTGAGAGTTCTCGGCCTTTTCTCGTTGGAACGGCGAAGGATGAAGAGTGCTGGGGGTATGGAATGCGCTGCCTGTGGGAGTGGCAGAGTCAGAATCATTGGTGACCTTTAAGCGGCAATTGGATAGGTACATGGATAGGTGCTTAAGCTAGGACAAATGTTCGGCACAACATCGTGGGCCGAAGGGCCTGTTCTGTGCTGTATTGTTCTATGTTCTATGTTCTATGTTCTATGACTTGTGAAGAAGAGAGTTCTGCAGCCTCAGAGGTGCCATTGAATTGAATTAGCTTTGTTGTCATATGTACACACTTGCATGAATATAGTGAAAAGTTTACAAGCTGCCATTTATGGCACCATCTTAGGTACAAATGTTTCTAGGTACAGAATCTTCATAAAAGCAAAAAAGAAAGGAAAGTTAGTTAAGAAGTTAACATTACAGTTCTTCTTACTAAAATGTTAAAAAACAAAGGAACACAGTTGCTCCTGGGGCTGTCTATTCCCACTCTCCCCTCCCCAGGGCTGTCTATTCCCACTTTCCCCTCCCTGAGGCTGCCCGCTCCCACTATCCCCTCCCTGGGACTGTCTACTCCCACACTCCCCTCCCCAGGGCTGCCTGCTCCCACTCTCCCCTCCCCAGGACTGTCTGCTCCCACTGTCCTCCTGCATGGAATGACTGCTATCAATGTTGGGGACCTCTCTTGCTGCCAGACATCTGTTTAGCCCCAAGTGGCAGAGGGCCTTATAGTGTCAGCAGTTAGGAACTTCATCCAAATGTACAAGGAGGCACAGCACAGCAGACAGGTGTGTGGGAGGCAATGGCCAATCTACTTCCAAATACACTTTGTGGGCGGCACGGTGGCTCAGTGGTTAGCACTGCTGCCTCACAGTGCCAGGGACCCGGGTTCAATTCCCGCCTCAGGCGACTGACTGTGTGGAGTTTGCACGTTCTCCCCGTGTCTGCGTGGGTTTCCTCCGGGTGCTCCGGTTCCCTCCCACAGTCCAAAGATGTGCAGGTCAGATGAATTGGCCATGCTAAACTGCCCGTAGTATTAAGTAAGGGGTAAATGTAGGGGTATGGGTGGGTTGCGCTTCGGCGGGTCGGTGTGGATTTGTTGGGCCGAAGGGCCTGTTTCCACTCTGTAAGTAATCTAATTCAATTACCTCCTTTCAATATAATCTCCTTTATTTAAGTTTAACACAGTTCATTCTGCTGCAAGTTTCTGACATTCAAATGGAATATAAAATTCTACATTGGGGAGATGAAGCGCAGAATGTGTGACTCCTTTGCAGAACACCTGTATTCAGTCTGAAAAATGACTGTGAGCTTCCAGCTGTCTGCCACTTCAACACCCCAACCACGATGTTCCCTAACCAACATTTCTGTCTCAGCAAAGTTCAGCATAAGCTGGAAGGATAGCACTCATTTTCTGTTTGAGAACCCTGAAGCCTTCTGGACTCAATATTGCATTCAACAATGTTAGGGCTTGTGCATCTTCTCTGATGTCCTGACCCCAACCTCCACACAACAGACATTGTCATCACAGAAGCTGCTCCCACAAACAACTCATTGTCAGCCACAAATGTCCCCAAAATCAGCATTTGATTTTCCCAGGCTTACCTTTACTCATTTCTTTTTCTGCCTAAACTATTTTTCTCTCTGTCTGGACTCCATCTCCACTAATCTGAATAAATCCTGCCCCTAAGAATGTTCTCCAATATTTTCCCTTCCATTGTCTAAGACTCACTGGCCTGTAATTTCCTGATTATTCCTGCTGCCTTTCTTAAACAAAGGGACAACACTGGCTAGCCTCCAGTCCTCTGGGACCTCTCTAGTGACTAAAGAGAATCCAAAAGTTTCATACAAGGCCTCAACAATTTCCTCAACTGCCTCCCCAGCATTCTGGATACTTGACATCTTAACGTTTTTCAAAATACCCAACATCTCTTTTTTATATTGACATACCCCAGAATATCATCATACTCCTCCCAAGATTCACTACCCTTTCTATTCCCATTACAATTGAATCCCTGTAACTATTGCATTCCCACACTTTCTCTTCCTCTCCAATAGATCAGGTCCATGGTGCAGTAAATTGGCTGTTACTGGTTTCCCCTGAGAGGTCATTGTCCCCTGCAGTACATCTGTTTTGCAGGGGAATATGTGAGGAAGCATTTTTTCACCAAGCAGTTAGTGGCTGTCTGAACTTACTGCCTGTAACGGTGGTGGAGGCCGAATAACATTTAGATGTGATGCCAAGGCATAAAAGGCTAAATGCTAAAAAATGAGATTAGAATAGTTAGGTAGTTGTTTTTGACTGGCACAGACTCAATGGGCTGATAGCCCTTTTTCTGTTCAGTAGACCTCTATGGGTCTAAGATTGCTACCAGTGCATTCATTATTGCTGTAGCTACTTCCTTTAATATCCTAGGATAGATCCCATCATGACCAGCACTTGTCGGTCTTTCTGTCCACAAATTGACCCCAAGCTTCCAGTTGCCTGCTACTTCAACATAAGCTGTGTTCCCTCGCCAATATTTCTGTCGCAGGCCTGCTGCAGTGTTCAAGTCAGCCTCAGTGCAAGCTCGAAGAACAACATCTCATTTTCTCTTTGGGACCCTGTGGCCTCAAGGAGTCAACATCAAGTTCAATTACTTTACAGCCTGATTCCATCCTTACATGTTTTTTATTACCCCACATCTGGTCCTGTTTTGACATGGGTTGCTTTTAGCACAGTCACTCATTCACATGTACCCCTAGGCCCATTGACTGCCTCAACCTGTCCAACCCCTCACCTAGTCCAACCTCTCACCCTCACAATGCACAGCCCTCCACCCGCCTCTGCTCTAACCCCAACTCACCATCAAACCAGCGGATAAGGGAGTGTATTGGTAGTTTGATGCACTGACCTCTATACCACTGAAACCAGGCGCCAACTTGAAGACACCACCTCCTACTGCACCTGCACCTGCACCCCCGCACCCCCCCACTCCCAACACCCCCACCCCCTGCACCTCTATGGACCACAACCTCACCTCCCATCACCAAACCATCGTCTCTCAGACCGTACACAACCTCATCACTTCAGGGGAACTCCCACCCACAGCTTCCAACCTCATAGTTCGGGAACCCCACACCACCTGGTTTTACCTCCTGATCCACAAGCCTGACTACCCCGGCTGATCCATCATCTCAGCCTGCTCCTATCCCACCAAATTCATCTCCACATACTTCGATACTGTCCTATTCCCCCCAGATCCATGAACTGCCCATATACGTTTGGGACACCACCCATGCCTTCCACCTCCTCCAAGACTTTCATTTCCCTGGACCCTAATGCCTTATCTTCACCATGGACATCCAGTCCCTATACATTTCCATCAGCCATGACCAGGACTTCCAAGCCCTCCTTTTCTTCCTCTCCCAATGTCCCACCAGTATCTTTCCACTGACACTAATTCATTTGGTTGGACTGGTCCTCACCCTCAATAATTTCTCCTTTCTATCTTCCTCCAGATGAAAGGGCACCCGCATGGACCCCAGCTATGCCTGTCTCTTTATCGGCTACGTGGAACAGTCTATCTTCCATAGTTACTCTGGCACCACTCCCCATCTTTTCCTCCGCTACATTGTTGACTGCATCGGGGCCACCTCGTGCTCCCATGAGGAGGTTGAACACTTCATCAACTTCACCAACACATTCAATCCCGACCTTAAATTCACCTGGACCATCTCAGACACCTCTCTCCCCTTCCTGGACCTCTCCATCTCTATCAACGAGGACCAACTCAACACTAACATCTTCTACAAACCCATCGACGCCCACAGCTACCTAGACTACACCTCCTCTCACTTTGCCTCCTGTAAAAATGCTATCCCTTATTCCCAATTCCTCTGCCTCCACCGTATCTGCTCCCAGGAGGACCAGTTCCACCACAGAACACACCAAATGGCCTCCTTCTTTAAAGACCGCAATTTCCCCTCCCATGTGATTGATGATGCCCTCCAACGCATTGCATCCACTTCCCGCACCTCCCACCCCTCCAACCATAACAAGGACAGAACCCCCGGTCCTTTCCTTCCATCCCACCAACCTCTGGATACATCGCATCATCCTTTGCCAATTCTGCCATCTACAAATGGACCCCACCATCAGACAGATATTTTCCTCCCCACCCCTATCCGCTTTCCGTAAAGACTGTTCCCTTCATGACTCCCTCGTCAGATCCACACCCCTCACCAACCCACCGTCCCCTCCTGGCACCTTCCCCTGCCACTGTAGGAATTGCAAAATCTGCGCCCACACCTCCCCCTTCACCTCTGTCCAAGAACCCAAAGGAACCTTCCACATCCATCAAAGTTTCATCTGCACTTCCACATGTCATTTATTGTATCCGTTGCTCCTGATGCGGTCTCCTCTACGTTGGGGAGACAGGACGCCTACTTGCAGAGCACTTTAGAAAACATCTCTGGCACACACCTGCACCAACCAACCCTACTGCCCCGTGGCCAAACACTTCAACTCCTCCTCCCACTCTGCCAAGGACATGCAGGTCCTGGGCCTCCTCCATTGCCACTCCCTAGCCACCTTGCCTGGAGGAAGAACGCCTCATCTTCCGCCTTGGGACCCTCCAACCCCATGGCATCAATGTGGATTTCACCAGTTTCCTCATTTCCCCTCCCCCATCTTATCCCAGATCTAAATTTCCAACTCAGCACCGCCCTCATGACCTGTCCTATCTGTCCATCTTCCTTCCCGCCTATCCGCTCCACCCTCCCTTCTGACCGATCACCATTACCCCCACCTCCATCCACCTATCGCACTCTCAGCTACCTTCCCTCCTGCCCCACACCTCTTCCATTTATCTCTCCACCCCCTAGGCTCCCAGCATCATTCCTGATGAAAGGTTTTTGCTCGAAACTTTGATTCTCTTGCTCCTCAGATGCTACCTGACCTGCTGTGTTTTGCCAGCACCACACTCTCGACTCTGAGCTCCAGCATCTACAGTCCTCACATTCACCATTTTCATATTACATGAGTCACATTCAGGACAGCTTACCCATTTTCTACTCTTAGCTCTTACTGTTATCTTTCAACTTTTCTTCTGTCCCAGCCTGCTATCTATTATAACTTTGTTTATTTACCCCTTTCATAATTCTCTGTTTCTGGGCTCTATGCCCACCTATCTGCTTACCTCTCCCTCCCTGTGCCCCCCACCCCAAAACCTTAGCTTCAGCATAAATACCAGTTTTTCCAATCTGCTAACAGTTCTGATGAAGACCCACCTCACTCAAGATGTTAACTCTGCTTTCTTCCTGCTGAGATTCTCCATCAATTTTGGGATGCTATCAGTGTCTCCCACTGTGCAAATTAATGTAAAGTATTTATTGAACTTCTCAGCTATTTCCTGGTTCTCCATTATTATTTCTCCAGCCTGGAGGGAGGAGTCCGAGACTGTCCAGGTGAATTTGAGGTCGGGGTGGAAGGTGTTAGTGTAGTGGATGAACTGTTCATTCTCTAAGAGGCCTATGTTCACTTTGGCTTCTTTCTTTCTTTTCATGTACTAAAGGAAGCTCTTGCAGGCTTTCTTAATATTACCTGGAAATTTACCCTGAAAGTTTATTTTCTTCTTTTTTGGCTGTCTTCCATTGATTATTAAAACTTGCCCAATCCTGTAGCTAGCCTCTGTTCCTTGCCACATTGTACATAATTTTCTTTCAGTCTAGTGCAGTTGTTAACTTCCCTGTTCATCCATGGTTAGTTTATCCCTTTCCTAGAATTGTTCTTGTTCACTGGGATATTAAAAACTTTTTCAAATCGTTTACAAAGCAACTATATATAAAAAAAATACCAAATACAAGAAGGTAGAGGTAGTACAATATCATTTCACAATAGTATTAATAATAAACTATCTACTATTCTACCAGAACAAATGTATCTACTTAAATTAAACTACAATCAAACTTTAAAATATTAAATTAAGCTGAATTCAAATTAACTTAAATTATATCACATTACTTTATTCGATTTCACTCACCACACCTCCACTGAAGCTCCCATCCCTGGGTGGACCAATCATTGTACCTTTCTTTTTTCCCCAGCTAACCTCTCCCAGGGTCCCACGGGCACCAAAATGGATTCCCACGGCTACATCACGGCCCAATTAATATTGCTGATAAGTCTGCGTCAATATAATTTAGAAAGGGCCACCAAGTCTTATAAAATTGCTCTGTTTTGTGGTGCAACATATTTGTGAGATAGTCTTAGGGAGATGCTCCATCACCAGCTTGCCCCATCCCATAAGACCCGGGGGTTTTTCCAACATTCAATTCATTAAAATGTTCTTCCTCGCACAGTGGGTAAGAATATTACACAGTCTCTTCCCACGTTCCCCCAGAGAGGCAAATTTGGAAACCCCAGAAGAAATACCGGGTCTTCTTTGACTTCAATTCCTAGGATTTCCTTCCGCTCCCTTACTATGGCACTCCAGTATCTTGCAACCTGACCAATAGTGTGAGAGTGCCTACACTCATGTTACATTTGGGTCACCCTGGTGACGCTCCTCTCTTGAACTTAGCTAGCCTCTCTGGTGCCATATGAGCCGTGTGTCAAATCTTCAATTGCATGGCCTGCATTTTGTTACATTTTAAGATTTTCTTTACATTTTCCCATATATCTTCCCATATTTCAAATGAAATATCCTCTCCTAGTTCCCGATTCCAAGTCCTACAGAGTCTCACCACATCTCCTAAGGCACGTCCTTTCTGTAAATGATACAAAATACTAACTGAAAGAGCGCCCGTACACTGGAGCACACTTTTCTCCACATCTGACTTGTAAGGCTGAGCCAGGAGCGTGGTCTTCCTCTATATAGAATCCCTTATCTGAAAGGACCAGAAAAGGTCCCTATTAGACAATCCATATTTCGGACTTAGTTGGCTAAATGACATCAAGACCTCCCCCTTGAATAAATCTCCCAAACTAGAGATCCCCTTATTCTCCCATGACTTAAAGCCGGAGTCCATTGCTCCAGGTTTAAATCCTGGGGATCCTGCCAACAGGGTAATCAGCGAGGTCTTAGTCCAATTGCCCTCATCTTGCCACATTATCCTCCAGGCTTTCACCATATTTAAAATGATTGGACTCTTACACTGTTTGATCACGGATTTCATCTTCTCCATGAATAATACATTAACTTGGGGACATCTTGACTGCGAGGCTTCAACGTCAAACCAAAATGACTCCGAATTCCACCCCCCCACCCCGTACCCAGTCATCCATGTATGCTAAAGGGCGCTTATTTGATATCTCTTCAAGTCCGGAAGGTCCAATTTCACCCCCCTCCCCACGCTCCCCCCCCCACCCAACCCCGCCACGCCACGCTATGCCAAACCTGCAGGAGCTGCAATTTACTGAATTTAATTAGGAGACAGCTGCGACACCAAGTAAAGGACTCTAGCCAACCACTGACCCTCCGTAATACTCGTCTGGGTAGCAATAATGGGAGCATTCTCAAGGAGTACAACAAGCGAGGAAGAACATTCATTTTGGTCAGGGCTATTCATGACAACGGTAATTCCCCTCCACCGCTGCAAATCCTGTTTTAACCTCTCCAGTAGTGGAAGGCAGGGTTAATAAAAATTCCCAAACACAAAAAAAGCTTTTTGATGACCATCTAAACAGGAACTGCATTCAATCGTTCAGATCAGGCACCTCCCCTAATCCCCCCACCAGCATGGCTTCTGATTTTGTGAGGTCGATCCTGTCTCCCGCAAAACTGCCAAATAAATAAATTTTTTGAATCAATTGAGGAATGGACTTATCCGAACTGACCAAGAATAAAAGGACATCATCAGCATATAGGGTCATCTTATGCTCCCCCATTCTCACCCTTGGCGCCACTATTTCAGGATCCCTCCAGATAGCCTCAGCTAATGGCTCAGTTGCCAAGATAAATAAAGAGGACACCCCCGTCGACTACCTCTCCCTATATTAAAGTTATCTGACTTCGTGTCATTTGTGATGACTGCAGCCTTAGGATCATTATACAACACTGCCACCCACCTAGCAAAGGCTCCCCCCAGATCAAAGCGCTCTAGGACCCCAAACAGATACAGCCATTCTATCTGGTCAAACGCCTTTTCTGCGAGTAGGGAGACCACCAAACCTGGAATCAATCTTTGCTGGTATACCTGCACTATGTTTGGTACCCTCCTGATATTGTTGGAGGAGTTACTGCCCTTGATAAAACCCGTCTGATCTTCTTTCGTAATATAGGGCAACACCTTTTTCCAACCTCAGGGCCAGCACCTCTGACAGAATTTTAACGTCAACATTCAATAATGAAATTGGTCTGTATGAAGCACATTCTTCAGGGTCTTTCCCCTTCTTTAAAATTAGGGAGATATTAGCCTCCTCACGGATAACTGTGGCAGCCTTCTCTCCAACAGACATAACGGATTGGGAAGCATTTTTCTTTCTAGCCAGATATGCCAAGTATCTACCTGGCTTATCTCAAAATTTAAACAATCTTTGTTTAGCAAAGAAGACCCCTTTATTTGCCACCTGTGTGTGCAATGAGTTGAGAGCAGCCCAGAGAACCATGACCCGCTGCAGCTTGACCAATGAAGACCAATAAAATAATATGCTTTTTCAGCTACCTTCAGCCGGGTCTTCAGCATCTGTTGCTGTCCCTCTGCCTCCTTCTAATCATTGAATACGAAATGATCAGGTCTCATAAATATGCCTTTGTGGCTTCCCAAAGTATTGCCAAATTACTGGCTGTACTAGAGTTGATATCCCAGTAGGCCCTGAACTCTCTTGTAATGTATTCAATAAATTGGCTATCCTTAACAGGAATGGATCCATGAGCCAGTGCTGTGTACCCATTCTACCATCCTTGATTTTAACATCTAAATACACTGGCGCATGGTCCGAGATGGTTATATTCTAAAGTTTAAAAGCCAATGTTCTGTCCAAACAAACTGACGGCATAAGGAACATGTCAGTTCATGTGTGGCACTTGTGTGGGTTGAAATAGAAAGTAAAGTCTCTTCCATGAGGGTAGAGATGCCTGCACACATCTACTAATCCTAACTCCTCACACAACTGTCTAGATTGCGTGGGCGTACCTGCCGGGACCCTTGGCATCCTGTCTACCTTGGGATCTATTAGGCGATTCAAATCCCCTCCTCTGATTAGATTTTTTTTAGATTACATTACAGTGTGGAAACAGACCCTTCGGCCCAACAAGTCCACACCAACCCGCTGAAACGCAACCCACCCATACCCATACCCCTACATTTACCCCTTACCTAACACTACGGGCAATTTAGCATGGCCAATTCACCTGACCTGCACATCTTTGGACTGTGGGAGGAAACCGGAGCACACGGAGGAAACCCACGCAGACACGGGGAGAATGTGCAAACTCCACACAGCCAGTCGCCTGAGGCTGGAATTGAACCCGGGTCTCCGGCGCTGTGAGGTAGCAGTGCTAACCACTGTGCCACCGTGCCGGCACACCCCACGATTGATTAATTTAGCAACTGCATCAATTAGAAATTTAAGACGGTGTGCCGGTGGATAATAAACGTTCAGGCTGCCATATTCTTCTCCACATATTAGAGCTTTAAGAATGACAAACCATTCGTGTTCATCCTTAATTTGCTCAGTTACCTGGAATGGGAGGCTCCTTCTTCCCAGTATAGCCACTCCTCTACTCTTGGAGCTAAAGGAGGAGAAGAATACCCTGTCATAATGTGCCCTACTGCAGCTTCAGATGTTCCTTATCAGTTAAATGCATCTCCTGCAGCAGGGCGATGTCAACCCTTTCAACCAAGGCTTGACAGCTCCTTCTTTCTTTTAATGGGGGAATGGCTCCCTTTTACATTCCAGGTGCACCACCTAAACAGATCACTAGCCATGGTCATCCAGGGAAGCCTGTGGTTTCCCAAGAGAAGGATGCTTATCTGAGGTGTAACGAGCGAAAAAAACATTAACTTATAAAGTCTAAAAACTACTACAGCTAACAAACTAACCACTACATTTATCTTAAGCAAACACCCAAATAAGCCCCAGCTCACTAGAGATTTCCCCCCCCCCCCCACCTTGCCCATAAGGAGCAATTCTCCCTATCCTTGCTACCATCTTGGCTCCTTCCAGCTGAGACCGTGCCCCAGTCCCAGACAATTCACAAAGAAAACATGTTATTTGCATTTCTGAGAGTTAACAGTGGATGCCCAGTCTCCCCCCAGCACCTCTTCTCCATGCATCTTAACCAGAGGTATAGCCACCCCCAATCCGAAAACAAAAGGACAGCAGTAAAGAAAATCCCAGATAACAACCAACCGACCAAAATGATAAATAAATCAGGTTTTACACCAAGGCAGTACAAAATGTATAAGACCAATAACCACGAAAAGGGAAGAGAGGAAAAAAAAGCAGCAGATAAAGTAAAGAGAAACTACCACTGTCTGTAACTGTGTCCCTTCCCCTCTCCCCACTCCTGACCTGAGTCCTTTATTTCACAGAGTTCACAAAATCCTTCTCCTTTTCTACTGAATCAAAATTATATACCATCCTTCTGTGAGCGATGCACAACATGGCCAGGTACCTCGAGGAATATTGAATGTTCAGATCCTTTAATTTTCTCTTATCTTCATCAAATGCCCTTTTCTTAATTATGACTCTGAGAAGTTTTGAAAAAACATTATTCTTGAGCCTTTGTATGTTAAATCCTGTGGATCTCTTCCCAGTCTTTTTGCTGTTTCAATCACTAACTGTTTTTCTTTACAGTGCTGGAGTTGCACTAGGACTGGGCGGGGGCCCGGATCCGGCCCAAACCTGCGCATTGCGATTCGGTGGGTCCGCTCCACACTCACCAGGCCCAACTCCAACTCCAGCCCCAGGAACTTCAGGAGCCACTTCTCCAGAAAACCAACGAGGTCCTCGCCTTCCTCACACTCCAGGACACCCCAGAGCCGTACGTTTTTTCTTCTACTTTTATTTTCCAGATTCTCCACTTGTTCCTGAAGGACCCGACCCTGGTCTTCCAGTATTCGGATCCTTTCTCCCAAGAGCTCCCCCATGGTCTCCAATGCCGCGGTCCTCTGCTCCACTGCTTCTACCCTTCAGTCCAGTGTTTGAATCTCCTGCTCATGCTTTTTCAGCATGGCAGATATTGGCTCCAACGTTGCTTTAATCTTTTCTCGGAGTTTGGCAAACTCTGAGAGTAAATGCTGCTGCCCCATTAAATCCAAAAGGGCTGCCCCGGGAGTTTGAGCAATGGCTCCAGGTGCCCCCGATGCAGTAGGGGAGGTCCCTGCCTGCTGTACCCCTTTTGCCCCCTTTCTTTGATTTGCCTTCATCCTGATCTTAGAGCTGTCAAACCACAATTCTAGCAGCTCCAGGTGTTCAGTAACTTTTTATTATCGCTTTTTCTCCTGGAGTGATTAACGAGGCGGGGTAAAGGTCCATCTTGCCAGGGGTATGGCACAAAGGCCAGCACAGCAGACCACCCAGACCGCCGCCATCTTGGATCTCCATTATCTATTTTCTTAAACGTCTGCCATTGCTCTTCAGTTGCCTTTGCTGTGAAAGTCCTTCCCCAATCCATTACAGTAACTCTGCTATAATTCCTTTGTTATTATCCTTATTTATGATTAGAACAAGAACAAAGCAAATTACAGCACAAGAACAGGCCCTTCAGCCCTCCAAGCTTTTACTGATCCAGATCCTCTACCTAAACCTGTCACCCATTTTCTAAGGATCTGTATCCCATTGCTCCCTGCTCATTCATGTATCTGTCTAGATACATCTTAAATGATGCTATCATGCCCACCTCTACCACCTCTGCTAGCAATGCGTTCCAGGCACCCACCACCCTCGATGTAAAGAGCTTTCTACGTATATGTCTCTTAAACTTTTCTGCTCTCACCTTGAACTCATGACCTCCGGTAATTGAGTCCCCCACTCTGGGAAAAAGCTTCTTGCTATCCACTCTGTCTGTACCTATCATGATTTTGTAGATCTCAATAAGGTTCCTCCTCAATCTGTCTTTCTAATGAAAATAATCCTAATGTACTCAACCTGTCTTCATAGGTAGTGCCCCCATACCGTGCAGCAACATCCAGGTGAATCTCCTCTGCACCCTCTCCAAAGCATCCACATCCTTTCAGTAATGTGGTGACCAGAACTGTACGCAGTATTCCAAGTATGGCTGAACCAAAGTCTTATACAGTTGTACATGACCTGCCAACTCTTGTTCTCAATACTCTGTCACCGTATGCCTTCTTGACCACTCTACTGATCTGCAGTGCCACCTTCAGGGTACAATGGATTTGAACACCCAGATCTCTCCAGGGCTTTTCCATTTACCGTGTAGTTCACTCTTGAATTGGATCTTCCAAAATGCATCACCTCGCATTTGTCTGGATTGAACTTATTCTGCCATTTCTCTGCCCAACTCCCATAATGTATCTATATTCTGTTGTATTCTCTGACAGTCCTCTTCACTATCTGCTACTACACCAATCTTAGTGTCACCTGCAAACTTGCTCATCAGACCACCTATACCTTCCTCCAGATCATTTTTGTATATCACAAACAACAGTGGTCCCAGCACGGATCCCTGTGGAACACCACTGGTCACAATTCTCCATTTTGAGAAACTCTGTTCTGCTACTACTCTCTGTCTCCTGCTGCCCAGCTAGTTCTCTATCCATCCAGCTAGTACGCCCTGGACCCCATGTGACTTTACTTTCTCCATCAGCCTACCGTGAGGAACCTTATCAAACGCCTTACTGGAGTCCATGTATATGACATCTACAGCTCTTCCCGCATCAATCAACTTTGTCACTTCCTCAAAGAATTATATTAAGTTGGTAAGATGCAATTGTTCCCAGGTTCCTTCCTCTCAAACTAAATGATACATTTTGCCATTTATAATCATTGTTTCCAAGGGGATGTTTTATTCTGACATTATTTATTAAACCTGACACATTACACATTGCCAGATCCAAAATAGCCTGATCATTGGTTGGATCCATCACATATTGTTCTAGGAACCTGTCCCAAATACACACTCTGAATTCTTTCTCATGGCTTCCTGTGCAAATCTGACTATCCCAATCTACATGAAGATTAAAGTCACCCACTGCCTTTTTACACTAATTATTTCCTGATCTATTATAGCTACCATTCGCGGCTTATAGATTATACCTACTAGCATCTTTTCTCTTGCTTTATTTCTTATCTCAACCCAGATTAATTTGACATTTTCTGATTCAAAAGCACTTCTTGCTATTGTAGTTATTTCATTCCACATAATTACAGTTAGAGGTGCAGCTCTCCTTCAAGAGTGTTGTAAGTAAATCGGGGATGTGCCGTGAGAGTGTGAAGAGATTTGCATGTGTCAGATGCCATGGGGTGCATGCAGATACTGTCCTGGAGCATGCCCTGAAATGTTGGGTGTCCAAGATGGAGATCTGGAGAAGCAAAGAGCAAGCTGGAATCTCCAGATACCCCCATGGGCATTCATATTTTGACTCCCCAGCCCCTAGTTCCTATCTATCCCATAGTATTGTAGGAAAGTGCATATTAATTATTCAATAATCCTCGATAACAAGCATCTTTGCTGCTCCCAATGGCAAGAAATGCCTTGCTGGAATTCTCATGTGATTTCCCCATATTTCTTGCTAGAGCCCATGTTGTTCAGGGCCTTAGGATTCTGCCCATTTTGCTTGTGATTCAACCTTTGATATCTACTTCACAATCAATGAATTTGGTCCTCAATTCGCTTTCCTTGGCAGCCAAATTCTATCTATAGTTCAAGATATCGGTAGGACCCAAACAACACACCCTACATAACCTTTCAAACAAGGTTCACAACAGTCTTGGTGACAGAGTTCCCCTTCTCTCTGATTCCTTTAAATGATTTGATTGGCTCAGGCAATCGACACATAATTGGCCTTTACAAGCCACAATTCCTGTTCTCCCTCTCATAGCATTCTGTCATTTTAAACTGTATCACACACAGCTTGTAAATGGTGCCTTCTTGTATCCTTTAACTTCAGGTTCTATTTTACTCGCAGATACATGTCTTTCTGGACCTTGAGACCACCTGTAATACAATACAATCAGCTGTCCATAGGGTCCTACAGCAATATAGATCACATGAGCACTTCCCGGATGTTTGAGGATACATTGCCAGAATTTAGTTCACTTTTGGACTTAGGACATCTCACAAAAAGAAAATATAGACATTTCCCCAAAGCACAAGGATCTTCACATGATACTTTGAAATATATCTGTTTATATTCCAGGAGTAACTTTGGTTATTTGAGTAAACATCACTGTTACCTGATGGTGATGATTTGTCCAAAGTTGAGTTCAAAGTTGTTAACTTGTGCAATGAAGATAGCAGCAAGTGCTTCGTACAGTGCAGTGCCATCCATGTTAATTGTGGCACCCACAGGCAGCACAAATCTGGTAATTCGTTTATCCAGTCCAATTTTGTCCTCCAGGCATCGAAATGTAATAGGTAAAGTGGCTGAGCTGGAAGGCAGTAGAAGATAAATGTCAGTCTGGCAGAGCAGTGAGTCACAACATCAATATTTTAGGCCAGGAAATCTGTCCATTTTTGTGGAACTGTGTGTCTGTGTTCACATTTATGTCTATATTTGTACATGTCACTCTGTGACCCCAGTTGATAGATGTGGTAGGTTTTGTTTCCAGAAAGTGACGCTGGCATTGTAAAAGTGGCTGAGGAGGTCAGTAGCAAGAGTGGTAAGATCAAAACATACGAAATAGGAGGTATTTCGTATGTTATGATCAAACCTGCTCTGCTATTCAATATGATCATGGCTGATCTTTCCATGGTCTCAGCTCCACTTAGCCACCCACTCACCATAACCCTTAATTCCTTTACTGCTCAAAAATGTGTCGATCTTAGACTTAAAATTATTTAATGAAGTGGCCTCAACTGCTACATCCCCTAGTTCCAGTTTCACCCACGAGTGGAAACAACCTCCCTGTTTTTATCCAAAAGAGAAAATGCTGGAAAATCTCAGCAAGTCTGGCAGCATCTGTAAGGAGAGAAAAGAGCTGACGTTTCGAGTCTAACTGGCCCTTTGTCAAAGCCTCCTCCCTGCTTCTATGTTATCTATTCCCTTCATAGAACATAGAACATAGAAAAGTACAGCACAGAACAGGCCCTTTGGCCCAAGGTGTTGTGCCAAGGTTTAATCCTAATGTAAAATATAATAACTTATACACCTCTCAACTCACTGCTATCCATGTGAATGTCCAGCAGACACTTAAATGTCCCTAATGACTCTGCTTCCACCACCACAGCTGGCAATGCATTCCATGCATTCACGACTCTGTGTAAAGAACCTACCTCTGACATCTCCTTTATACCTTCCTCCTAATATCTTCAAACTATGACTCCTCATACCAGTCAATCCTGCCCTGAAGAAAAGTCTCTGGCTATTGACTCTATCTATTCCACTCATTATTTTGTACACCTCGATCAAGTCTCCTCTCCTCCTTTTCTCTCCAGAGAGAAAGGTCTGAGCTTATTCAGCCTTTCTTCATAAGGCAAGCCCTCCAGTCC
>NC_057711.1:301800-334720 GCF_004010195.1 Chiloscyllium plagiosum | reverse complement strand
GTAGAGCTGTAGCAAAACCTCGCGGCTCTTAAACTCGATCCCCTCGTTAATGAAAGCCAAAACACCATAGACTTTCTTAACAATCCTATCCACTTGGGTGGCAACTTTAGGGATCTATGTACTTGCACACCCAGATCCCTCTGTTCCTCCACACTGCCAAGAATCCTGTCTTTAATCCTATATTCAGCATTTGAGTTCGACCTTCCAAAATGCATCACTTCACATTTATCCAGGTTGGACTCCATCTGCCATTTCTCAGCCCAGCTCTGCATCCTGTCTATGTCGCGCTGCAGCCTGCATTAGCCCTCGACACTATCGACGACACTTCCAACCTTTGTGTCATCTGCAAATTTATTAACCCACCCCACAACCTCCTCATCCAAGTCATTTATAAAACCTACAAACAGCAGAGGCCCAAGAACAGAGCCCTGCGGGACCCCACTCAACATTGACCTCCAGGCAGAATACTTTCCATCTACAACCACTCTCTGCCTTCTGTCAGCCAGCCAATTCTGAATCCAGATAGACAAATCACCCTGTATCCCATACTTCCTGACTTTATGAATGAGCCAACTATGGGGAACCTTATCAAATGCCTTGCTGAAGTCCATATACACCACATCCACTGCTCGACCTTCGTCGACCTTTCTTGTCACCTCCTCAAAGAACTCAATTAGATTTGTGAGGCATGACTTGCCCCTCACAAAGCCATGCTGACTGTATTCAATCACGCTATGCTTTTCCAAATAATCATAAATCCTGTCTCTCAGAATTCTTTCCAAAACCTTGCTACCACAGATGTAAGACTGACTGGTCTGTAATTGCCAGGGATTCCCCTTCTTGAAAAGAGGAACAACATTCGCCTTCTTCCAATCCTTTGGTACAACTCTTGTGGAGAGTGAGGAGGCAAAGATCCTCGCCAGCGGCTTAGCAACCTCCTTTCTCACTTCCCAGAGCAGCCTAGGATAAATCTGGTCTGGCCCTGGGGACTTATCAAGCTTAATGTTTTCCAAAGTTTCCAGCACATCAACTTCATAATATATGTTTCTATAAGAGTCCCCCCTCATTCTTCTAAATTCAAATGAGTATAGTCCCAGTCTACTCAATCTATCCTCACAAGGCAACCCTCTCAATTGCTGAATTAACCTAGTGAACCTCCTCTGCACTCCCTCCAGAGCCCATGTATCCTTTCTCAAGGAAGGAGACCGAAACTGTATTCAGTCCCCCAGGCATGGCCTCACCAGCACCCCATACATCTGCAGCATAACCTCCTTAATTTTAAACTCCATCCTTCTTGCAATGAACAACAATATTCCCTTTGCCTTCTTAATGACCTGCTGCACCTGCAAACCAACTGTTTGTGATTGATGCACAAGGACATCCAGGTCCCTCCACACAGCAGATGCTCAATTTTTCACCATTTAAATAATAATTACTGTTATTCCTACCAAAATGGATGAACTCATATTTACCGACATTGTACTCCATCTGCCAGACCCTTGCCTACCCACCTAACTTATCTATATCTCTCTGCAGACTTTCAGTGTCTTCTACACACTTTACCTTACCACTCATCTTAGTGTATCTGTGAACTTTGACACACTATACTTGGTCCCCAACTCCAAATCATCTGTGTAAATTGTAAACAATTATGATCTCAAGACTGATCCCTGAGGCACACCACCAGCCAATGATCGCCAAACAGAAAAGCACTCATTTATCCCCACTCTTTGCTTCCTGTTAGTTAACTAATCCCCTATCCATGCTAATACATAGCTCATAATGCCGTGCACCTTTATCTTATGCAGCAGCTTTTTGTGTGGCACTTGTCAAATGCCTCCTGAAAATCCACCATTTCCCTATTGTCCACTGCACTTATAATATCCTCAAAGAATTCCAGTAAATTAGTTAAACATGACCTACCTTTCATGAGCCCATGCTGTGCCTGCCCAATGGGAGAATTTCTATCCAGATGAGTCACTATTTTCTGCCTTGATTGTAAGTTCAAGCATTTTCCCTACTACAGAAGTTAAGCTAATGGGCCTATGGTTACCCATCTTTTGTCTACCTCCTTTTTTTAAACTTTGGCTTCACATTTGCTGTTTTACAATCTGCTCGAACTGCCCCACAGTCCAATGAGTTTTGGTAAATTATCACAAGCACATTTGCTATTTCCCTCACCATCTCTTTTAATACCTTGGGATGCATTCCATCAGGACCAACAGACTTGTCTACTTTTAGCCGCATTAGCTTGCCCAACATTACCTCTTTAGTGATAATGATCATTTCCAGGTTGTCACCTACCATAGCCTCTGACACAAAATACCCATTCAACACCCTGACCATTTCCTCATTTCCCATTATTCAATCCTCCTTCTCATCCTGTAAAGGACCAATGTTTACCTTAGCCACTGTTTTTAGTTTTATATATTAGATTAGATTAGATTACTTACAGTGTGGAAACAAGCCCTTCGGCCCAACAAGTCCACACCAACCCTCCATTCCCCCCTTCACCTAACACTACGGGCAATATATTTGTGGAAACTTTTGCTATCTTTTTTTAATATTCTGAACTAGTTCACTCTCATAATCCATCTTACTTTTCTATATATCTTTTCTCTTGGCTTTCTGTTGACCTTTAAAGTTTTCCAACCCTTTCATTTCCCATTAATCTTTGCCACTTTGTATGCATTTATTTTCAATTTGATACTTTCCTTTATTTCCATAGTCATCCATGGCTGATTATCCCTTTTCCTATATAGTGCTTCCTTTTCTCGCGTATATACTTTTGCTGAGCACTGTGAAAAATCACTTTGAAAGTCCTCCACTGTTCCTCAATTGTCCCACCATTTAGTCTTTTCTTCCAGTCTACCTTAGCCAACTCCTGCCTCATCCCATTGTTGTCTAGGGATGTGATGCTTCACCCTGGATACAGTGCTGCGAGGGGCTCAGTTATCTCAACACAGGAAAGGTGTATGCAATGCAAACCTGCTCATTTTACCTTTGCAAGGTTTTAGCTTTGCAAAATCTTGCAGGTCTACCTTTCTCACTGTGGAGAAAGTGAGGTCTGCAGATGCTGGAGATCAGAGCTGGAAATGTGTTGCTGGAAAAGCGCAGCAGGTCAGGCAGCATCCAAGGAACAGGAGAATCGACGTTTCGGGCATAAGCCCTTCTTCCTTTCTTTCCTTCTACCTTTCTCACTGTATTGAGACATCTCCCTCTGTTAACAACCTAACTGATCTTCACGCTCAATATATTGCCTTGGCATACCCATCCCTCAGAATGGAATTTCACAATTGTCATTCCATCCCTCTCAAACCATTCCAGAGTCTAAACTCATTGGTTTTTTTCTCGCTCTCTTGCAGAGCAATAAATACCTGCCAAGATTGGAGATGGCTTCCCAAAGGTTTCCACCTTGACAGCTGCATAAGAGAAAATGCTGAAAATAAGTTCAGTCTCAGTCTACCTGTCTATTGACAATTGAAAGATGAGGTCTCTACTCAAAGTATTTTTACTCCTTACACCTTGCATCAGTCCCCATCAGTGAGAGTTCTGCATGCTATAACAATACTAATGGCCCAGTCTGCTTCTGTGGCTGGGAAGTCTATGGTGGGATTCTCATTATGAAACACCAATAGCACATTGGTAAAGAATATTTTAACAATTGGAGCAGAAGTGGAATACCCTGCCTCTAGCTATGTTAGAGCCACCAGAGCCATGGATATGATTTCAGGAGTAACAGAGAAACAAAGAAAAATGTCATGTTAAATCTGTTCTCTCTGCAAACCTGCTAAGTTTCTCCAGCACATGCTGTTTTTATTTAAGATTTCCAGGATCCGTAATATGTTGCTTTTCTCAGACAAAGGGTTTGTGATTGTACAAGGCTACTTACTTTGGTTTTTAAAACAGTATCACATTGTCTCATTTCTGTTTAATGATAAACGCTTAATGACCCATTAACTTTACTTAAAAGCTCAACCAAAAAATTGTTGCTTCAAAGAATGCAACCTATTGATCCATTGTGTCTCTGTTGGCTCTCCTAAAGAACAGTTCACATACTGACCTTCCTTCTCCATCTCCTCATATCCCTTCAGAGATCTTTTCTGGACTTAGCTCCACTTATCCACCTGGAAAAAGTGAGGACTGCAAGATGCTGGAGATCAAAGTCGAAGAGTGTGGTGTCACTCACAACCAATTAGATTAGATTACATTACATTACAGTGTGGAAACAGGCCCTTCGGCCCAACAAGTCCACACTGACCCGCCAAAGCGCAACCCACCCATACCCCTACATTTACCTCTTACCTAACACTACGGGCAATTTAGCATGGCCAATTCACCTGACCTGCACATCTTTGGACTGTGGGAGGAAACCGGAGCACCCGGAGGAAACCCACGCAGACACGGGGAGAATGTGCAAACTCCACACAGTCACCTGAGGCGGGAATTGAACCCGGGTCTCCGGCGCTGTGAGGCAGCAGTGCTAACCACTGTGCCACCGTGGACTTGTTGGGCCGAAGGGCCTGTTTCCACACTGTAATCTAATCTAATCTAATCTAATCTAATCTAATCTAATCTAATCTAATCTAATCTAATCAGGATCATTACACAGCATCACAGTGGCTTGGACTAAAGTTATATGCATTAATATAGAGAGTCCTGTTTGCAGACAGAAAGGACATGTAATACATCATCTGTTTCAACTGAACAAAACAGCTGAGAGCCACTTGCTGGTTCTTTTCTCAGAACAATGCCTTGACCATTGATGCCTTGGTCAACTGGCCTGGTTTAAAGTGGAACAAAGCTTGGTTGATAACTGTCAATCAGCATTAATGGGTGTATTATTCATGGTAATGCTTCTACCATCTGAAACCACTTGCCAATCAATAAGTACTCCCCTCTCATTCGTGTAAAAGTTGGTTTCTCCCTTGAAATCATTCAGATCTGGAATTGATGAGTGCAAGACAAAAAAAAACTTTGGTAAAATGTACCATGTTTTAACAATTGATATGTTTCTGCAGTCTACAGTTATCCTCACTATAAACTATATGGCTAATATTTGTAATAAAAACAGAAACTGTTGAAGAAACACAGCAGTTCTACCAGTATTTATGGAGAAAGAAACAGAAATAACATTTCAAGTTCAGTTCCTTTGGAATGAAAGGAAATGGAAGTTAGTGGTTTTATGCTGTTGACAGTTGTGTGTGCGTTGGGAGCGCGGGGGTAGGTCACATGTCCAAGACAAGACAAACGGAATGATAGAGATGGTAAACATGAAATGCACACGTAAACTAAATGTTAACTATGAAAGGAGAAAATGGGTCTGCTTTGTTCAGAGTGAAGTCAACAAGAAACGGCCAGGGGATGGGTGGGGATGTAAGAAAAATGGAGGGAGAGGGCAATCTCCAAAGCTGTGGAACTCAATATTGAGTACCTGAGGCTGCAAAATTCCTAAGCAGAAAGTGAGGTGTTGTTTATCCAGCTCGCATTGAGCTTCATTGGAACAATGTTACAGGCCAAGGTCATAAACGTTAGCCTGAAAAATAAGATGCTTTGTTGATATGAATAGCAACTGGAATGTAAGAATCATTCCTGTGGACAGAGCGGAAGACAAGTTCTACAAAGTTGTGACCCAATCTGTTTGAACTGGCTGGTGTAAAGGAGACTGCACTGTGAGCAGCAAATACAGCTGGATTGAAACAATTAAACTTGGTAGGTGTATCTGAGGCTTAGGACAGCGAGGAGAGAGAAGGTAAATAGACAGGTGTAAACTTGCTGCAACAGCATGGGAAAGTGCCATGGGTTCAGTGAAAGTGGAGTGGACCATGGTGTCATGGAAGGAATGGTCCCTACGAATGCTGACAGTGGATGGGGTAGAGATATTTAGTGGTGGCATCTTGTCAGAGGTGATGGATATGGCTGCTAATAATGCTTTGAATGCAGAGTCTAATGGGGTGGAAGGTGAGGCCAAGGGGAAACCTATTGTTTTGGGAAGGAGGGGAAGGGTGAAGGCAGAAGTGCAAAAGGTTGGTGGCATGGTGGCTCAGTGGTTAGCACTGCTATCTCACAGCATCAGGAACCTGGGTTCAATTCCACCCTTAGATGACTGTATGTGTAGAATTTGCACATTCTCCCCATGTCTGCATGGATTTCCTCCAAGTGCTCCAGTTTCTTCCCATGGTCCAAAGACATGCAGGTTAGGTGGATTGGCCATGCCAATTGCCCATAGTGCCCAGGGATGTGCAGGGTAGGTGGATAAGCCATGGGAAATCCAGGGTTACAGGGATAGAATAAGGGACATGTCTGACTGGGATGCTCTTCAGAGGGGTGGTGTGAACTTGATGGGCTGATTGGCCTTCTTCCACATTGTAGGAATTCTATTCTATGAGATTCTATGGGTCAGATACAATTGAGGTACCTCTCACCCAAAATGGGAGGGGGTATTCTTGATTAAGGAAAAGGAAGGACATGTCAGAGGCAGTCCAGTGAAAGGTGGCATCATTGGAAAAGATATGATAGACGTGGAGAAACTGAAATGGAATCCTTGCAGAAAGCAGGATAAGTGGAGGTACAGTTGTGGTAACTTCGGGAACTAACAAGTTTGTAATGGATATTGATGGACAGCCTATCCCCAGAAATTGAAACAGTGAAGTCATGGAAAGAAGGGGAAGACTCAGAGATGAACCAGGTGAAAGTGAGAGAAGGATCAAACTTGGCAGCAAAATTGATTAATTTCAGGCAACAGCAGAAAGCATCAACAAAGACATCTTAGATGTATCGAAGAAGGTGTTGTGGGTGGGGGCTAAGTAAGACTGGAATGAGGAATACCTCACAAAGTTACAGGGACCCTTCAGAGTAGCCACACATTTGATTTGGAGAAAGTGAGGTGGGTTAAAGGACAAAGTTTAAAATCACATAACACCAGGTTTATTTGGAAGCACTAGCTTTTGGGTGCTGCTCCTTCTTCAGATGGTTGTGGGGTGTAAGATCATATGACACAATTTATAGCAAAAGATTACAGTGTGATGCCACTGAAATGATATGTTGAAAAAACTGGATAGTTTGTTCAGTCTTTCATCTTTTAGAATGACCATGTTAATTTCAGTTCTTTCACATATAAATCCCAGAATTTTTTTAAAGTTACATTCTCAAGTTAGCTTTAACAATAGGTGCCATCTCAGTTTAGGTACTGCATTGAAGGCGTGAGGTTTAAGTCCATCTGTGTCCCAATGTTCAGACTGATTCTATTTCTAAAGTACGATTTACAGAATCATACATGGATTTATGCAATTTTTGAGCAAAATAAAATGTAATTCTGAAAGTACAAATTCACGCCACAAACTGTATGTGTGTGTATGCAGGGGAGACAGAGTGCGTGTGAGCATGTGGAGGTCTGTGGGGGCAGTGTGAGTGTCTGTGAGAGAGTATGTGTTTGTGTGTGAGTGTAATGGGGTATAAGCCTGTGAGAGGGTGCATATAAGTGTTAGATGGGTATGTGTGTGTGAGTGTATGAGAGAGCTTGTGTATGAAAGAGGTCTGGAGGAGTGTGTCTGTGCATGTGTGTGTGCTTGTGTACATATATGTGAGAGAGTGTATAGTGCAGCGGGGTCACCTGCAGTGTGACATGAACTCAAGGTCCCGGCTGAGGCCATCCCCATGAGTACCAAACTTGGCTATCAACCTCTGCTCGGCCACTTTCCGCTGCTACCTGTCCCGAAGTCTGCATTGATGGACGGTCACCTGAAGGTCCGAGGTCGAATGTCCCGGACCGCTGAAGTGTTCCCCAACTGGGAGGGAACCCTCCTGTCTGTTGCTTGTTGTGCGGTGCCCATTCATCCGTTGCCGCAGCCTCTGCTCAGTCTTGCTAATGTACCATGCCTCAGGGCATCCCTGCCTGCAGCATAAGAGACAGACAAAGTTGGCCGAGTCACATGAGTACCTGCCGTGTACATGATGGATGGTGTCCCCATGTATTGCAGCATCTGCCATGACAGGGTTGTATGGTGGTGTCCTGAAAGCTGGGTAGTTTGCTACGAACAATGATCTGTTTGAGGTTTGGTGGTTGTTTAAAGGTGAGAAGTGGAGGCGTAGGGAAGGTCTTGGTGAGATGCTCATCCTCATCCATAATGTGTTGCAGGCTGTGAAGAACATGGTGTAGTTTTTCAGCTCCCGGGAGCTGGACAACGACAGGTACCCTACTGGTTGCAGCTCGTGTCTGTCTCCTGAGGAGGTCATTACAGTTTCTCATTGTGGCACATTGGAACTGGCGGTTGATGTGTTGAGCATCATACCTTGTTCTGATGAGGGCATCCTTAAATACTTCCAAGTGTCCGTCATGTTCCTCCTCATCTGAACAGATCCTGTGTATGCGTAGGGCTTGTCCATAGGATGGCTGTTTTAATATGTTTCGGGTGGAACAAGCTTCATCCCATCATCACACTCACCATGGACTACTCATTAGAGTCTGTCTCATTCTTGGACACATGCATCTCCATTAAGGATGAGCACCTCTGCACCTCACTCTACCGCAAACCCACGGATAACCTCACAATGCTACACTTCTCTAGCTTCCACCCGAAACATATTTAACCCCACATTTAACATGATTAATTCACCTAACCTACACATCCCTGAACACTACGGACATAGTTATAATGTGACTCCTCTATTTAAGAAGGGAGGCAGAGAAATAAAAACAGGAATGTTAAATATCAGTAGAGGGGAAAATCATAGAGTACATTATACACAAATTGATAGCTGACCATTTGAAAAGAAGTTTCAGGATTGGACAGATTCAACATGGATTTATAAAATATCTGTCCAAGTCTGTGCCATTTCCTTGTTTTCCATTATTCTACAGTTTCATTTCCTCAGGGATCAGTGTTTACTTTATTCTGTTTTTATATATTTGTAGATGAAGTACTGATGTCCATTATTACATTTCTAGCTAGCTTCCTCTCAAATGCTAAATTCTTCCCTTTTTAATCATCTTCCAAAATGTTAACATCTTTTGCCTACATTATTCTTTGCAACATTTAATATTTTTAAAAATTTAATAATATCTCTATCAGACTGAGACAGAGTAGGCAAAGATCTGTGAAAGGGAAATTATGTTTGACAGACCTACTGGAATTCTTTGAGGATTTAACTTATAGATTGGCGGTAAGTGTACGTGATCAATTTGGACTTTCAGAAGGCTTTCAGCAAAGTCCTACATAAGAAATTAGTGCACAAAATTAATGTACATAGGATTGGGGATAGTGTACTTACATGGATAGAGAACTGGCTGGCAGACTGGAAACAAAATGTAGGAATAAAGTGTCTTTTTCTGAATGGAAGGCAGGGTACTGCAGGCTCAGTGCTAGTCCCCAGCTATTAACAATATATATTAGTGAGTAGAATGCGGGAATTAAATGTAATATCTCTACATTTGCAGATGACCCAAAGCTGGATGGGAAGGTGAGCTGTGAAGCAGATGCAGAAATGTTTCAGTCATGCTAGACAAGCTGAATGAATGACTAAATGCTTGGAAGATGAAGTATAATATGGATAAATGTGAAATTATCCACATTAGGAGCAAAAACAGGAAGGCAGAGTATTATCGGAATGGCTATAATTTGACAGAGTGGAATGTACAACAAGACCTGGATGCCTCCATACACCAGTGGCTGAAGATAAGCATGCAGATGCAACAGGCAGTCAAGGAGGTAAATGGTAGGTTGGCCTTTGTAGTAAGAGGAGTCAAGTTCAAAGATGTCTTGCTACAATTGTACAGGGCCTTGCTGAGACCACATCTGGAATATTGTGTACAGTTTTGGTCTCCTTTGCTGAGGAAGGATGTTCTTGCTGTGGAAGGAGCCCAGCAAAGATTTACCAAACTGATTTCTGGGATGGTGGGACAGACATATGAGGAGATATTTAATTGGTTAGAGTTATATTCGATGGAGTTCGGAAGATGAGGGGGAATCTCATAGAAACCTATTAAATTCTATAGATAGGTTAGATGTAGGAAGGATATTCCCTCTGACAGGGTAGCCCAGAACCATAAGTCACACAATAAGGACCATATGGTAAACCATTTAGGACTGAAATGAGGAGAAATTTCTTCACCCAGAGAATGGAGAGTCTGTGGAATTCACTACCACAGAAAGCACTAAAGAGAAATGTTGTATGATTTCAAGAAGGAGTTAGATATAGCACTTGGAGTTAAATGGATCAAAGTAGATGAGGGGAATTCATGTACAGGTGATTAAGTTGGATGAACAGCAATGATCATAATGAAGGGTATAACAGGTTTGAAAGGCCACTTCTGCTCCTCTTCTCTGTGTTTTGATGTTTTCTTTAGTTAGCCACAGATAGTTCATCTTTCTTGTATGGCTTTCTTTCTCAACAGAACATACCTTTGTTGAGAGCTATGAAATACTTCCTGGAATTTCTGCCTCTGCTCACCTCCAGTTTTACTCTTTATAAATTATTTTCCTACTCTATCCAATTCTGTCTTCATGTCTTTGAAATAGCCTTAATTTAAGTTTAAGACAATAGTTTCAGACAGAAATCTCTTGCCATTAAACGGAATGAAATTGCATTATGTTATGGTCATTCATGCTTCTAAGTTCTCTTACTGTGAAAACATTCATTAATCCAGTCACATCGTACAATACCAGGACTAAAATAACTTGTTCTCTGGTTGGTTCATAATGCATTCTTCTAAGAAAATGAGAGAACACTGAGTGACCTGAGGATAGAGAATTTCATGAGTCACTGTTAAAAATCACACACCAGGCTATGTTCCAACAGGTTTATTTGGAAGCACTAGCTTTCGGAGCGCTGCTCCTTCATCAGGTGGTTGTGGAGTATAAGATCGTAAGACACAGAATTTATAGCAAAAGTATACAGTGTGATGTAACTGAAATTATATATTGATAAAGACCTGAAATATATAATTTCAGTTACATCACACTTTAAACGTTTGCTATAAATTCTATGTTTTACGATCTTATACTCCACAACCACCTGGTGAAGGAGCAGTACTCTGAAAGCTAGCACTTCCAAATAAATCTGTTGGACTATAACCTGGTGTTTTGTGATTTTTAACATTGTATACCCCAGTCCAACACCAACATCTCCAAATCACGAGTCAAGTCTTACTCAGGAATTTGATGTAAGTGGTAAGAATATATAAAATTGTAATTTAGATGAATAGATATTGACTTAAACTTTAAACCTGCAGCCAGTAACAAACCTAAGAAACAAAACTGCCCAGCAGTCAATCAAATGAAAGTAGTTCTAAAATCAGAAAGAGTTGGAGAAACTCAACAAGTCTGGTAGCAATTTTGGAGAAAGAAACATGGTTTACATTTCAAGCCTGAACTGATTGCTTCGGTCAGTTCACTGAACTGAAAGACGCTAGGATTTTTTCTTTGGAGGACTGGGCTGGGGGAGATTGGAATAGGTTGTGAGGGTGCCCAGAGGAAGTGCTAATGGTGCTAAAGGAGTGTTAGATATAAATGATACGTGTGAAAAGGAGAAAATGTGTGAAGGAGACAATATTGTTAGCAGCAAATGCAGTACACTTGATTAAAAGTGCAATAAATCCCTGCTTCACCTGCTAACAATGTGTTCTCCTTTATATTGGTGAGACCAAATGCAGAGTGGGTGACAGTTTTGGGAAACACCTCTGCTCTGCCCATAAGATTAACTCCAACCTTCTAGTTCCTTGCCATTTTAACAAACAATCTTGCTCCCAAGCTTACATTTCCATCCTAGCCTGCTACAGTACTCCAATGAAATTCAGCGCAAGCTGGAGGAGCATCACCCCATCTTCCACTTAGACACTTTACAGCCTCCAGGACTCAGCATTGAGTTTAACAACCTCAGTGCATGAACTCCATCTTCATTTTTATGCATACATCTTGGTTATGACATATTTGTGTCTTGTTGGATTTGCTGTCAGCCGAGCCGATCCATTTTTTTCCTTTTTTCACCTACCATTTACACCTATTCTCTCTCCTTAACCACCAATAGCAACCCTTTTGTCTTTTGCTGCAGACACCTTCACAATCTGTTCCCCTTTTAAAAACCATCATTTCCTTGTCCCTGTCAGTTCTGAGGTTAAGTCAGATACTTGAAACACTAACTCCATTTATCTTTTCGTAGATGCTGTTGGATCTATTAAATGTCTCCAGCATTTTCTCCCTCGATCAGTGCTGCCCACACCCAAACAAAGAATAAGGGGGTAAATAAAGAAACCAACAACTGTTTGAAAATTTCACACCTTATGTTTTTTTGCCTTCAAGAACTAAAACTAATTGGCCAAAATATTTTTTTCTCAAAAAAATCCTTACAGAGAGAAATCTGTTTTTCTCCTTTTCTCAGTCTATATGGGGGTGGCACGGTGGCACAGTGGTTAGCACTGCTGCCTCACAGCGGCAGAGACCCGGGTTCAATTCCCGACTCAGGCGACTGACTGTGTGGAGTTTGCACATTCTCCCCGTGTCTGTGTGGGTTTCCTCCGGGTGCTCCAGTTTCCTCCCACAGTCCAAAGATGTGCAGGTCAGGTGAATTGGCCATGCTAAATTGCCCATAGTGTTAGGTAAAAGGTGTAAATGTAGGGGAATGGGTGGGTTGCGCTTCGGCGGGTCGGTGTGGACTTGTTGGGCCGAAGGGCCTGTTTCCACACTGTAAGTAATCTAATCAGTCTATATGTGTTTCTGTGTGTTGTGGGTTGTTTTGCAGCAGAAAATATTTAGGGAAGTAAAATATTTCATATTACAAACTGCTGTGTTAACCAATTCTGCATCACTATGTAATAAGTTCTGTTTTAAAATAAATCAATGTTTTTGTGTTTATTAAGGTCACTAGGCTGAAAGGGCAGGAAATTGGAGCTGACGATCATCAGATCAGCCATGACATCATTAATGATGGAGTAGACTCAAAGGCTCAATGAGCTGAATGGCCTACTCTGCTCCTGTGTCTTATGGTCTTATTAAGGAAACCTGGTTGGTGTAGCATTTCATTCTAAGTTTGATTTAGAGAAGATATGCAGGTGCCATCATTGGATTCGGGTGGACAAAGTTAGAAGTCACACAACACCAGGTTATAGTCCAACAGATTTATTTGAAATCACAAACCTTCAGAGCACTGCTTCTTCATCACCTGACGAAGGAGCAGCATTCCGAAGTTTGTGATGTCAAATACCTGTTGGGACTATAACCTGGTGTCATGTGACTTTTGATTTAGAGAAAGCATGTGATGGTCCACATTGAGAAGACTGGGACTTTTTTCACTGGAGCAGAGGAGGTGGAGAGGTGACCTGATAGAAGTTTATAAAATGATGAGAGGTATAGATAGAGTTGATGGTAGTTGTCTTTTCCATAGGATGGCGGATTTCAAGACTAAAGGGTACATTTGTAAGGTGAGAGGAAAGAAATTTAAAGAAGACTTGAGGGGCAATATTTTTACACAGAGGGTGATTCGCGTGTGGAATGAACTTCCTGAGGAAGTAGTGGATGTGAGTACAATTACAGCCTTTAAAAGACATTTGGATAAGTACATTAATAGGAAAGGTTTGGAGGGATACGAGGCAGGAGCAGGCATGTGGGACTAGTTTAGTTTAGGATTATGTTCAGCATGGACTGGTTAGACCAAAGGGTTTACTTCCGTGCTGTATGACTGCAAGACTGTATAATTGTGACCCATGGAATACTGGGACTAGCGAGAGAGACAGCGCATTCCTCTAACCTAGTGTGTAACACCTTATTATAAGGTAGATGTCAGGTTGTAGTTCTGAAACAGCTTTTCTTTTAATAATTTAAAAAGGACTCTGTTTAGTGCGTCTTCAAAGATGCTCAATAAATTTGCTCAATCCATATTCCCTTTCACAAAATTATGTTGACTCTGCTTCTTCAGTAATAGATTGTAGAATTTTTGTAATGACTGACTTGGTTAACTGGCTTATAGTTTCCAATTTTCACCTTTCCTGAATAAAGATGTTACATTTGCATTATCTTGTCCACTCAAACCTTTCCAAAATCTAAGGAATTTTGGAAGCTTACAACTAGTTAATTCACTATCTCTGCAGCCAGTTTTTTAGATTTAAAATGGAGGCCATCAGGTTCTGGGGACATCCTAGCTTTAAGTCCCATTAGTGTTTGCTATTTCCTTTATTAATAGCGATTGTTCCATGTTCCACCGTCTCTTTTGCTTTTAGCTTTTTGACTAATTTTGAAATTTTTTTGTCTTCTGTTATGACACTGGATACATAGAAGATAGAACAGTATCACAGGTACAGGCCCTCCAGCCTATCATGTCTGTGTCGACCATGATGCTATTTTAAAACTCATCCCATCAGCCTGCACATGGTCCATATCCCTCTAGTCATGTGTCTGTCTAATTGCCTCTTAAATATTGCTGTTGTATCTGCTTCTACCACCTCCCTGGCAGTGTGCTCCAGGCACCTGCCACCCTCTGTGTAAAAACTTCAGCTATTTTCTCATTTCCCAATATTAATTCTCAGTCTTGATACAAATGTTGCATTCATTCAGATGAAAATTGTTTAATTTTATAATTTATCTGATTTTCCTCCTGTACCCTGTTTGCTCATGTTTAGATGCTCTGTCCCTTTCCATCACACTTTGTTATCTTACTTATATTTCTACTTTATACTGTCAAAATGTGTGGTGCTGGAAAAGCACAGCTGGTCAGGCAACATCCGATGAGCAGGAGAATTGATGTTTCGGGAATAAACTCTTCAGGAATGAGGGGGTGGTCCAAGGGGACGGAGAGATAAATGGGAGAGGGGTGGGGCTGGGGTAAGGTAGCTGTGAATGTGACACGTAGATGGAGGTGGGAGGTGAAGGTGATAGGTCAGAGCAGAAGGTGGAGCAGATAGGTGGGAAGGAAGATGGACAGGTAGGATAGTTCAAGAGGGCGGTGCTGAATTGGAAGATTGGCTCTGGGATAAGGTGGGGGGAGGGGAAATGAAGAAACTGGTGAAATTAACATTGATCCTGTGTGGTTGGAGGGTCCCAAAGCGGAAGATGAGGCATTCTTCCTCCAGGCATTGGGTGGCTAGAGTTTGGCAGTTGAGGAGACCCAGAACTTGCATGTCCTTGGCGGAGTGGGAAGGGGGAGTTAAAATGTTCAGCAATAGGGCTGTTAATGCATGTGTGCCAGACATGTTCTCTGAAACATTCCGCAAGTTGGCGTCCTGTGTCCCCAATGTAGAGGAGATCACATCGAGAGCAATGAACACGGTGGATGACATCTGTGGAAGTACAGGTAAATCTCTGGCAGATAGAATCATAGAGATGTACAGCATGGAAACAGACCAACCTGTCCATGCCGACCAGATATCACAACCTAATCTAGTCCCATTTGCCAGCACTTGGCCCATGTCCCTCTAAGCCCTTCCTATTCGTATACCCATCCAGATGCCTTTTAAATACTGCAATTGTACCAGCCTCCACCACTTCCTCTGACAGCTCATTCGATACACGTACTACCCTCTGCGTGAAAAAGTTGCCCCTTAGGTCCCTTTTATATCTTTCCCCTCTCACCCTAAACCTATGCCCTCTAGTTCTGGACTCCCTCACCCCATGGAAAAGACCTTGTCTATTTCTCCTATCCATGCCCTTCATAATTCTATAAGGTCACCTCTCAGCCTCCAACGCTCCAGGGAGAACAGCCCTAGCCTATTCAGCCTCTCACTACAGCTCAAATCCTCCAATCCTGGCAATCCTTGTAAATCTTTTCTGAACCCTTTCAAGTTTCACAACACCTTTCTGATAGGAAGGAGACTAGAATTGCATTCTAGTCTCCAAAAGTATTCCAAAAGTGGCCTAACCAATGTCCTGTACAGCTGCAACATGACCTCCCAACTCCTGTACCCAATAATCTGACCAATAAAAGAAAGCATACCAAGCACCTTCTTCACTATCCTATCTACCTGCAACTCTACTTTCAAGGAGCTATGAACCTGCACTCTAAGGTCTCTTTGTTCAGCAACATTCCCTGGGACCTTACCATTAAGATTTGCTTTTCCAAAATGCAGCACCTCACATTTATCTAAATTAAACTTCATCTGCCACTACTCAGTCTATTTGTTGAAGAATCCTTTGGGGCCTTGGACGGAGGTGATGGGGGAGGTGTGGGTGCAGATTTTGCACTTCTTGCTGTGACAAGGGAAGGTGCTAGAAGTGGAGGGTGGGTTGTTGGGGGCTGTGGACCTAACAAGGGAGTTGCGGAGGGAATGGTGTCTGTGGAACGCAGATAGGGGTGGGAGGGAAATATGTCCCTGCAGGTGATTTCTGTTTGTAGGTGGTGGTAAAGGCGGAGGGTGATGCATTGTATCCAGAGATTGGTGGGATGGAAGATGAGGATGGGGTGTGTGGGGTGGGGTGGGGGGTGTTTGAGTGGGGGAGGTTCTGTCCTTGTTACGATTGGTGGGGTGGGATTCAAGGGCGGAGGTGTGAGATGTGCTGAGGGCACTATTGACCACATTGGAGCAGAAATTGCGGTCCTTGAAGAAGGAATGTTTCCATAAAGTAAATAGCAGAGGATGGTTGCCCATCTGAGATGTTCGCTGGTGGAATTGGTCTTCCTGGGAGCAGATGCAGCAGAGGCGGAGGAATTGTGAGTAAGAGACAGGAGGCAGGGTGGGAGGAGGTGGCTACATTGCCCCCAGTCCCACCCCCCTCCCATGTATCTCTCAGCCCCCTTGGGCCACCCCCTCATTCCTGATGAAGAGTTTATGCTCGAAACATTGACTCTCCTGCTCCTGACCAGCTGTGCTTTTCCAGCACCACATTTTTCAATGCTGATCTCCAGCATCTGCTGTTCTCACTTTCTCCTACTTTATACTGTCGCCTTGTAACTTTCTAAAATTTCCCTCATCTGTTTAATTTTAAATCCGTTTAAGAGCCCTAGTTATTTGATTTGCCAGAACAGTGGTTTCTGCACTAGTTCAGATGAAGCCTATTCCACCTCGACAGCTCCTTCTTTCCCCAATGATTGTACCAATAGCCCATTTTTCACTAACTATTCTTCTCACTCATTCAACTGTCTGAACGTATTTATGTCGCTATGTCATAACACTTTGTTAACATTTGTGGCTCAGAGCATACATTCCAGAGGTTTTTACCTGGTTCTTTTTAATTAGTTTTTTAATTTAGCCCTTTATTGCAGATACTCCTAGGGCAGATACTCTTTCTTAGTATACTCATGTTGTTTGTTCCCACATAGTCCATGACATCTGGATCCTTCTCCTCCAACCTCAAGTTGCCTCTCCAACCCTCAGAAGATGTCCTTAATCCTAGCACTGGGCAGACAGCACAATCTTCAAGACCATGCTGATTGCTGCAAAGAATTGTATCTACCTTCCAAAAATACTGTCCTAACCACAACCAGGTCTTTTTTTGCCCCTCAGCATTAATGACCTCTGCACCATGATATTTGTTCATCCCTGCTCTCGTTCACACAAGCTGCAAGAGCCTTGAATTTGTGAGGCCTCTTCTGGAATACTGTGTCCAGTTCTGGTTGCCCAGTTATAGGAAGGATAGTATTAAGTGGGAGAGGGTTCAGAAGAGATTTACCAGAATTTTGCTGGGTTTGCAATGTTTGAGTTCTAAAGAAATGCTGCATAGGTTGGGACTTTGTTCACTGGAGCATAGAAGGCTCAGAGGTGACCTTATAGAGGTTTATTAAATAATGAGGGTATAGACAGAGTTATTGGTAGTTGTCTTTTCCCTAGGATGGTGAATTTCAAGACTAGGGGGCACATTTTTATGGTGAGAGGAGAGAGATTTAAAAAAGACACGAGGGTGGTTTTTGTGTGGAATGAACTTCCAGAGGAAGTGGTGGATGTAGGCACATTTAGAATGTTTAAAAGACATTTGGATAAGTGCATGAATAGGAAATAAGTGCATGAGCAGGCAGGTAGGGCTAGTTTAGTTTGAGATTATGTTCAGCATGGACTGGTTGGACCAAAGGGTCTGATCTCATGCTGTATGACTCTATGACTGAGGCTCCTCCACTGCTGTCTCCTGGGTCCTTCATACCTGCCTTACTTGTAGTCAAACTCTGCTGTCCCTGATCATGGACCAAATCTGAATACCTACCCAAAACGTATGTGACTGCCTCCTGGCTCAATGTGTCCAGGTAATTTTATTCCTCTTTGATGAACCACAGTGTCCAAAGCTCAGACTCCAGTTTATCACCTCTGGGCCAAAGTCCTTTGAGCTGCACACTTACTCTAGATGTGGTTAACATGGATCATACCTGGGTCCACCTAATCCCACATGCTCCAACTGCACCTGCCATTTCTAATGTATCCATTTTTCTACTTAAGGTTTCAAATTTTGAAATATCACTCAATAATTATTTGTAGTTATATTGAGTAGATTAAATAGTTAAGCTATACATTTAATACATCACTAATTTAGATAACTGCCCAAGTTTAGAGAGAAGAAAATCATATATCTGCTCACCTAACTAATAGTCTATGAACTTAGCTTTCAGATGTCACTGCTTTCTCCTCCCTTACTTGGATCTCCCATTATCTCATGAAAGAATAGCACTGTTTCCTCTACTCACTAAATTCCCGAATTAAGTACTCTGTAAAAGTACAGTTTGTTGAAAAGGTCAGAGGTGCAAATGCTGGAAGTCAGAAATAAAGTCAGAAATTGCTGGAATGACTCAGCAGGTCTGGCAACATCTGTAGAGAGAAAGCAGAATTAACATTTCAGGTTGAGTGACCCTGCAAGACCCAAAACATTAATTCTGCTTTCTCTCCACAGATCTGCTGAGTTTTTTCCAGCAATTTATGATTTTGTTTCTATCCTTTGTGAGCTTGCAGTTGTTCCACTAACCAAGTCTGTGCATATGTGTCCTTCAGTTTGAGCTATGTTTCTGTTGCTTTGTTTCATTTTGAGGATGTATATCAATTTCCTTTTGTTTGCATAGATAAAAATATATAAACAAAGAGCAGAAGTCGGCCATTCACCCCCTCAAGCCTGCTCCACCATTCAGTTGGAACCTCAAATTCCTGCCAACTCCTGATAACCTTTCATCCCCTTCTTAACAGACATCTATCTACTGCTGCCTTAAAACTATTAAAAGACTGCTTCTAACATAATTTCAGGAAGAGAGGTCCAAAGACTTATGACCATCTGTGAGAAAAAAATTCATCACTTTTGTCGATTGGTGACCATGTTCACTCAGTCAAGAACTCTCAGGATCACAGCATCATAAAATTGTTGTAGTACGGAACAGCATTATGGGTTTACTCACAGCATATAAACTGCTGTGGTTCAAGAAGGCAGCTCACCACCACCTTCGCAAAGGCAACTAGAGGTGGGTAATAAATACAGGCTAGCCAGCAATGCCAAGAACTAGAGGGCATAGTTTTAGGGTGAGAGGGGAAAGATTGAAAAAGGTCTTGAGGGGTAACCTTTTCGTGTAGAGCATGTGCGTGTATGGAATGAGCTGCCAGAGGAATTGATGGAAATAGTTACAGTTACAACATTAAAAAAACATCTGAATGGTTTAAAGGGAGATGGGCCAAATGCTGACAAATGGAACAAGGTCACATTGGAATGTCTGGTCATCGTAGACAAGTTGGACCAAAAGATCTGTTTCCATGCTGCACAACTCTGACTCTATAAGTATTTTTTTAAAATCACCTTACACTTCTCTGCATTGAACTTCATCTCCCACCTATCCGCCCATGCCACCAACTTGTCAAAGTCCTTTTGGAGTTCCACACAGTCCTTAACATCTATAATTCTTCCAAGTTCAGTGTTCTCTGCAAACTTTTGAAATCGTCCCCACACACAAAGATCCAGATCGTTTGTCGGCAATTCTTGCTAATGAGTATGATTGTCCACCTGGGAAATTCCGTAACATTGGTCCTGGGTTCTCTGGGCCATTGCATTGCTGATGAGCCGGATACGACAACTGCATCTCTGACCATACATTTGGCGGATGTTTTGGTAGGTGGAATTAATCCTCAGCCTTGAGATCAGTGGTGTCTCTTTCTGTGGTTCCTTTCCATACTTCCTCTTTCCACTCGATTGTGTCTCTTCGTGCAGGAATTTCCTCCAACTCAGCTTTTTCTGAACAGGTTCTGCCAGGCATTAAGATCGATATTGCATTTTTTGAGGCAAGCCTTCAGGGAGTCATTCCTTTGTCTTCCTCTTATCTAAGTGCCTCCCTTGAACTGGGTGAAGAAGATTTGCTTTGGCAGTCTGACCACACTTCCAGCTCAGTGAAATTTGTTTTGGTTGATCATGGCCTTGATTCTGGTGCTGTGAGCAACTTCAAGAATACTGTCATTAGTTTGCCTGTCTTCCCAGTTGTCCTCCCAACAATCCATCTCAAACAGCATTGGTAGTACTTCCCAAGCACCTTGAAGTGGTGTCTATATGTAATTCAAGTTTCTGAGCAATATAAAGGAGTCAGAAGAATGACTGCCTCACAAACAAGGATCTTAGTATCTGCACCAATGGTATGGTCATTGAAGCATCTGACAGCTGTATTCACAGATTGGGTGCAATTTTGAATCTCCACATCAATGTCAATCTTAGATGGCTCCCAGGTATGGGAAGTGTTCCATGTTTGGGAGGAGCTCTCTGTTAATCTTAATGGAGGAATGGACTGGAACTTCATTTGGGATGGCTTGGTAAACGATTTGAGTCTCTTTGAGGTTGAGGCTGATGACCAATTCTTCAATATGCTTTAGTGAAGGCATTAACCAAGGCATGAATATTTTTTTCTGGAAGAGCAGAGAACATTGTCATCCACATAATGAAGTTCCTCAACCCAGGTCATCTCATTTTTTAAAATTCATTCACAGGATGAGGGCACTGTTGGCATCAACACTATTGCCCATCTCTAATTGCTCACAGGGCAGTTGAAGGTCAACCACATAGTTGGAGTTATATGTAAGCCAGTCCAGGTAAGGATGGCAGATTCCTTCTCTCTAGGGCATTAGTGAACCAGATGTTTTTTTCTGACAATCAACGATGGTCATCATTAGACTTCTAATTCCTGATTTTCTTTTTATTGAATTAAAATTCTACCATTTGTCCAGTTGGGAGTTGAATCTAGGTCCCTAGAACATTACTGTTAATCCAGATTCCCAGGTACAGTGATAATACCACTAGACCATCAGCTTCTTCTTTGATTGCAATCAATTGAAGTTGAAACGTTTTCTGTCCATCCTGTCTACAATACTGGGAAGCTTGTTTTGGACAAGATGAAGAATGGTGTCTCTGAAGATTGAGAAAAGGGTGGGGGCGATGACACATTCTTGCTTGACACTGTCTGGATCTCAAAGGATTCTATCATATTACCATCAGTGAGGACTGTTGCTGACTGTTGTGGAGGAGATGGAGGATGTTGGTGAATTTCACCGAACAGCTAGTCTTTGATTTGATCTTCCGTAGCACTTCCCAATTGACTCAGTCAAAGTCTTAGCCAAGATGATGAAGGCCGTGTGGCGTGTTTGGTGTTGTTCCTGATATTCCTCTTGGAGTTTCCAGTGGTTGAAATCATGGCATTCACCCCGTACACCAAGATCCAGAACATTAATATGTATAAGGAAAGGTTAGGGTCCCTATATCAACCCCTGGGGAGCTCCAGTACAAACCTTTCTCCAGCCTGAACAATATCTATTGACCATTACTCTCTGTTTCCTTTTGTATCCTGGAGAAAGTGAGGACTGCAGATGCTGGAGATCAAAGTCAAGAGTGTGAACATAGAACATAGAACAGTACAGCACAGAACAGGCCCTTCAGCCCACGATGTTGTGCCGACCATTGATCCTCATGTAAGGTAAACCTAATGTACGAACCCTCAAATTTCTGTGACCATATGCATGTCCAGCAGTCTCTTAAATATCCCCAATGACCTCGCTTCCACAACTGCTGCTGGCAACGCATTCCATGCTCTCACAACTCTCTGTGTAAAGAACCCGCCTCTGACATTCCCTCTATACTTTCTGCCAAACAGCTTAAAACTATGACCCCTTGTGTTAACAATTTCTGCTCTGGGAAAAAGTCTCTGGCTGTCAACTCTATCTATGCCTCTCATTATCTTGTCCCCTCTCTTCCTGCCTTTTTCCAATGAAAAAAGTCCGAGCTCAGTCAACCTCTCTTCATAAGATAAGCCCTCCAGTCCAGACAGCATCCTGTTAAACCTCCTCGGAACCCACTCCAAAGCATCCACATCTTTCCTATAATAGGGCAACCAGAACTGGACGCAGTATTCCAAGTGCGGTCTAACCAAAGTTTTGTACAGTTACACAAGACCTCACAGCTCTTAAACTCAGTCCCCCTGTTAATGAAAGCCAAAACACCATATGCTTTCTTAACAACCCTGTCCACTTGGGTGGCAATTTTAAGGGATCTATGTACCTGCATACCAAGATCCCACTGTTTCTCCACACTGCCAAGAATCCTGTCTTTAATCGTGTATTCAACTTTCAAGTTTGACCTTCCAAAATGCATCACTTCACATTTATCCAGGTTGATCTCCATCTGCCACCTCTCAGCCCATCTCTGCATCCTGTCAATGTCACGCTGCAGCTTACAACCAGCCAATTCTGTATCCAGACAGCTAAATTTCCCTGTATCCCATTCCTCCTGATCTTCTGATAAGCCTACCATGGGGAACCTTTTCAAATGCCTTGCTGAAGTCCATATACACCACATCCACCGCTCGACCCTCATAAACTTGTCTAGTAACATCCTGAAAGAACTCAATAAGATTTGTGAGGCATGACCTGCCCCTCACAAAGCCATGCTGACTGCATTTAATCAAGCCATGCTCTTCCAGATGGTTATAAATCCTATCCCTCAGAATCCTTTCTAACACCTTGCAGATGACAGACGTGAGACCGGCTGGTCTGTAATTGCTGGAGATTTCCCTATTTCCTTTCTTGAAGAGAGGAATTACATTTGCCTCCCTCCAGTCCTCAGGTACGACTCTGGTGGAGAGCAAGGATGCAAAGACCTTTGCAAGTGACGAAGCAATCACATTTCTCGTTTCCCAAAGCAGCCGAGCACAAATCTGGTCTGGCCCTGGCGACTTGTCAATCTTAATGTTTGTCAAAATTTTCAGCACATCAGCTTCCTCAATCTCGATCCGTTCCAGCATGCTTACCTGCTCCTCAATGGTTTCATTCACTACAAGGTCCTTTTCTTTAGTAAAGACAGAAGCAAAAAACTCATTTTGGGCTTCCCCAACCTCCTCAGACTCTATACACAAGTTCCCTATGCTATCCCTGATCGGCCCTACTCTTTCTTCGATCATTCTCTTATTCCTCATATACGTGTAAAATGCCTTTGGATTCTCCTTAATCCTTCTTGCCAAGCCTTTCTCGTGCCCCCTCCTGGCTCTCCTCAGACCATTTTTGAGCTCCTTCCTCGCCTGCCTGTAATCAGTGTGGTGCTGGAAAAGAACAGCAGGCCAGGCAGCATCTGAGGAGCAGGATAATCGACGTTTCAGGCATAAGCCCTTCATCTTTCCACACTTTCATGAATTTTCTATCCATGTTGCTACAGTCTCTTTTGTACTATGACCTACAACTTCCCTCACAAGTCTGTCGTGTAGCACTGTACCAAATGCCTTCTGGAAATTTGTATGTCACATCAAAACATAACCCTCATCAACTCTTTCTGTTACCTCTTCAAATAATTCCAGTTAGTTAAAAACAAATTTTCTTTTAGAAATACGTGTTCCTAATCAACAACATTTTTACATGTAAATAATAATTCTATCCCAAATAATTGTTTTGAGCATCTTCTCTATCTTCCCTAAATATAAGCAGTGGTTGATACCACACTCTGCTACATTGTGCACCCAGGTGATATCGCTCAACTGTGCTGCTTCATTGGTGGCCAACTCCATCAAGATAGCAATTTTGAAAGCTGCCTTTAAATCCAGGTCTCTCCTTATTAGTAGCTTCTGTTGGGTGGCTTAATGACAGAGGGCACAAACCGAATGATCCTACAGGGCATCTTGGAGAAACCCTCCAAATTTGCAATGTTCTGCTCATGTGTTTAAAGTTTAACATAAAAACTAGGAGCAGGAGGAGGCCATTCGGCCCTTCAAGCCTGCTCTGCCATTCAATAAGATCATGGCCAATCTTTTTTTGGACAGCTCCACTTACCAAATTTTCACCATATCTCTTAATAACTTTATTTTTAAAAAAAACTATCCACCTTAGCTTTAAAAGTGATTACTGAGGTAGCACCAACTACTTCCTTGGCCAAGGAATTCCATCGATTAACAACCCTCTGGGTGAAGAAGTCCCTTCTCAGTTCAGGTCTAAACCTGCTTCCTCTAATCTTGAGGCCATGCCCTCTTGTCCTAGTCTCACCCACCAGTGGAAACATCCTATCTATTTCTATTTTATCGATTTACTTCATAATTTTATATATTTCAACAAGATCACCCCTCATTCCTCTGAATTCCAATGAATATAATCCCAGTCTACTCAGCCTCTGCTCATAAGCCACCACCAATTCCTGAATCAACCTAGTGAACCTCCTCTACACCCCCTCCAGTGCCAGTACATCCTTTCTCAAGTAAGGAAACCAAAACTGCACACAGGCGTGGCCTCACCAACACCTTGTACAGCTGTAACATAACCTCTCTGCTTTTAAACTCAATCCCTTTAGCAATGAAGGACAAAATTCCATTTGCCTTCCTAATTACTTGTACCTGCAGACCAACCTTCTGCGAATCATGCACAAGGACACCCAGGGCCCTCTGCAAATCAACACGTTGCAACTTTTTACCATTCAAGTAATAATCTATTTTGCTGTTACTCCTACTTCACATTTATTAACATTGTACTCCATCTACCAGACCTTTGCCCACTCACTTAAACTATGTTCCTCTGCAAAGTTTCGCAGTCCTCTGCACAATTTGCTCTGCCACTCATTTTAGTGTCATCAGCAAATTGTGACACTGTACATGTGAGCCCCAACTCCAAATCATCTATATAAATTGTAAATAACTGTGGTCCCAACACTGATTTACAGCCTGAGTCCCCCTGAGTGAACACTGTTCACACCAGCCACCCCCTCATTGACAGTGCTAGCATACCGTGCTTCCCTGGCATTGCCCGCAGCCAAAGTCCCCTCACTCTCTGCTCTCTGCGAAAACCTTCAGTAAGCACCTGGGTGAGTAATCCCCTCTTTAGCCACTGGATATGGTTTGAACCATAAATAGAGCACAGGGTAGGCAGACGGTAAATTTGAACAGGAATTACTTCATTATGCTTCCTCTCAGCTCTGCGTATGGTTTTAAACTGTTTCCCCTAGCTCTCGCCTCCAGGTCACCTGACTCACTCTCTGACATCCCACTATATACATAACATACATGCCTTTCTGCTGGTTGTCAGCCTTTTCTTATAATTCCTCTTTGCTTCTTTTATTTGCTTTTTCACGTCCCCCCTCACACTGAACCTCTATATTCAATAGACAATAGACATTAGGTGCAGGAGTAGGCCATTCGGCCCTTCAAGCCAGCACCACCATTCATTATGATCATGGCTGATCATCCTCAATCAGTACTCACCCATCAGCGGAAACATGCTTCCTGCCTTCAGAGTGTCCAATCCTTTAATAATCTTATACGTTTCATATGAGGGAATATATCCCAGTGATATCCAAACAATAATCACTGTCTCCTGAATGTTCCCAACATGACACTCAATTCTGTCTTACCTGGAGGAGGTGCCGAGTGCAGTAACCAGAGCCTGTACCAATCCACCCATGAAAGCAAAGGGATTCTTGTGTGTGATGAAGAAGTAGAGGAGAGGCAGAACAACAAGAGCATGGAAGAGCAGTCCCACGATGACGGTTATTGTATACATTCCCAGCTGTCCTCCCACCACAGTCATATCCTCCATCTCCACAATTTTGCCCGCAATAAGAAACAGTATACCGATTGGAGCATACCTGGAAACAGAGAAAGTAATTGAGAGAGGGTATTTAAACACTGAGAATGATAGAGGGCAAAAGAAATATGATTCAATGAGAGGGTAGTGACATCAGTAATCATTAAATAAACAGAACATTATATGAAGTAGCTATAAAAAGGGACAAACAGCAAATAACTAGGGCTGATTTCAAAGTAAGAGAAGGGATTCAGCATAGGTGGGCTGAAAATAAGGATTGTTCAGGAAAGCTAACTGAGCAAAGGCAATAGAGAATAGGTGCTGGAGTAGGCCATTCTGCCTTCGAGCCAGAACCACCATTCATTATGACCATGGCTGATCATGGCCTAGACGGTTCAGGTACATGCCAGATAAAGATCACTTAGGTGGAAAGTTGAGGACATCCAAAGCCCCTTGGATGTCAAAGGAAGTAGAGATAATAACAACAAAGAAAAATACAGTTTATGAAAAATGTATAGAATACAATTTAAATCATAAAGTACAAAGTGCAAGAGGAAGTGAAAAAGAATGTAAGAAAATAACCATGGAATAGGAGAAAAAAAATACTGGCTAATATGAAACAGAATCCTGAAATCCTTTTTCATGTCAAATGGCCAATATAGTAGGTACTTATACAAAAACAGAAATTGCTGGAAAAGCTCAGAAGATCTGACAACATCTGTGGAGAGAAATCAGAGTTAACATTTTGGGTCCAGAGACCCTTCTGATAGTAGACAGGAAAATATTGCTTTTTATGCAGAAGATAGGGTAGGGTGGGCGGCACGGTGGCACAGTGGTTAGCACTGCTGCCTCACAGCGCCAGAGACCCGAGTTCAATTCCCGCCTCAGGCGACTGACTATGTGGAGTTTGCACGTTCTCCCCGTGTCTGCGTGGGTTTCCTCTGGGTGCTCCGGTTTTCTCCCACAATCCAAAGATGTGCAGGTCAGGTGAATTGGCCAAGCCCATAGTGTTAGACGAAGGGGTAAATGTCGGGGAATGGGTCTGGGTGGTTGCGCTTCGACGGGTCGGTGTGGACTTGTTGGACCGAAGGGCCTGTTTCCACACTAATGAGTAAACGATAGGTGGGCATAGAGCCCAAAGAGAGACAAGAACAGTTGGACGACGAAGGAATGGATAATGATCTGGCTAGGAGGGTGAATAGCTGTTAATGGGGACTGTTAGTGGCTAACAATGCAATTGCATATAATAGCAGACTATGTGATAACAAGGCCTGTGTGTGGGGGTTGGGGTAAGGACATGGGAGAGCTCAAGCCCTAAAGTTGTTGAACTCAATATTGAGTCCAGAAAGCTGTAGTTACCAAACGGAAAGTAAGTGCTTATGTCTGTTTCCATAGCTAGCTCCTGCAGCAGAGGGACTTCACTCCACATTTAGTGCCTGTCTTAGTCCCACACTGCCATCAAAAAATCAAGGTTTACAAGCTGATAATCAGTCTGATTCACCATGGTATGAACATTAAGTCTTGGAGTGAGTCTTGAAACTAAAGCACCTGGCATGATGGAATTTGAATCCTGGTTCTCAGAATATTACCTGGATCTCTGGGTTACTGGCCCAGCAATAATACCACTATGCCATCCCATAAGTTAGGAAGTCTCTTTTGCAAATGGTAATTCATTCTAAATCATTCGCTAATTTTAAAGCTGGGATTAATACAATGTTGTTACCCGAAGATGTTAAGTGGACAAGGGGGTGTATGGAGTGCCTTGCAGATATTCCATGATCTCATTGAATGAAAGAACAGGCTTAAGGGTCTGAATGGTCTCTTCCTATTTCTACATTATTGTGGGAGGCTAGTGTGGAGTAACAAAAACTGTCAACCCAATCCTTATAGAAGAGTCATGCCAAAGGATTGCAAAATTAGAAGCCTATCCAATATGGAAAAGGGATAAAACTCCTCCACCATAAAGCAATATTGAACTTCTTAAGAACAAAAGGCAGAATCATTTTGGGGTCTGAGTTACATGGGCTATGTTGAGATTTGTAGCAGAATAGGACAAGATATCCAGTGAGGCCAATCTCAATGTTGAGAGAATCTTGCTGTTTTTCACAAGGTGCCAAGGAGAGTTCCTCCCTTGCCAGTGACTTGCTAATTATGCATGGTAACCACCTTGTAAATGACACAATTCATCTCATTATTATTCGGCTTCCCAACTTACCAAACATGCCAAACAGGATAGACATTGAGAAAATCTCAACATGGACATTAGAGAGGTACCAGACAGCTGGCCATTTGCTCTGATGAACTTCTATGTTCCACAGGTCAAAGTAACGTATCAAGGCATGATGCAAGGGCACCTGACACACCCACACCTTTCACCCATGGACATTGACATCTGGCATTTGCAAACCCCTCACAACTATCATGGCACCTCTCCAATGCACTTTCAGCTCACTCCTGAAGCACAGGCTTATATTGTAGGGTACAGTGGCAGCTAGCATTGAAATGTTACATCAGGTACACTTAGCAAACAGGGCAGGCACCCAGCTCACAGATTGGATCATTCGCACCTCAGGGCTGCTCACTTGCTCTCTTAGCATTTGTTCACTTAGTGCCCACCTGTTGCTCGCACCATTCTTTGCCTTGTCTTGCCATGCCATTTAACACAAAACATTAACAGTGTTGAGAGTGTGTTGCTGGGAAAGCACAGCAGGTCAGGCAGCATCCGAGGAGCAGGAAAATCGATATTTCAGGCCAGAGCCCTTCAGCAGAAATGAGGCCTCATTCCTGTGTTTTTCCAGCAACACACTCTCAACTCTGAATTCCAGCATCTGCAGACCTCACTGTCTCCACAAAACATTAACAGGCATCTTGCCTTGCTGGTCAGTAGTCCTTTTGCTGTATAACAGTGTGCTACCTCAATCTTATACCTGCACAATATGCCAGCAATTTACACAGCAAATACACTGTATGTGAAGCAAGCAGCAGCCAATTCTCAAAGTCTTAGGGGAATTGTCCTTGCCAAATTCCATGGAGACACCTGTCAGTCGGGGGCAAACTCTCATTCTAGTGCAGAGTGTTTATCTTTTGATATCCATTGATTCCAGTATTGCTAGGGCTCCTTAGTGCCACACTCAAGGTCGAATGAGGCCTTGATGTCAAAAGCTATCATTCTCACCTCATCTCTCAAATTCAGCTTTTTGTCCATGTTTGAACCAAGGCTGTAATGACATCAGGAGCTGAGTGGTCCCGGTGGAACCTAAATTAGGAAGGCTACTGCTGAGGAAGTGCTGCTTGATAATACTGTTGATGGCATCTTCCATGATTTTATTGATGATTGAGAGTAGATTGATAGGACAGAATATTTTTAGCTGGGTTGGATTTGTCCTATTTTTTTCTGTACATGACATCCCTGAGTGATTTTCCACATTGTCGGGTAGATGTATTATAACTACTGAAATAGCTTAGCTTAGGGGAGTGACAAGTTCTGGAACACAAGTCTTCAATGCTAGTGCCGGAATGTTGTCAGCGCTCATAGACTTTGCAGTTGTTTCTTGATATCACACAGAGTGAATCAAATTGACTGAAAACTGATATCTGTGATACTGGGGACCTTTGAAGGAGACTGAGCTAGATAGTCCACTCAGCACTTCTGGCTTAGGATTGCTGCAAATGCTTCAGCCTATCTTTTGCACTGATGAGTTGGGTTCTTCCATTAATGAGGTTGGGGATATTTGTGGAACCTCTTCCACCAGTGAGTTTTTCAATTTTTTACCCCCATTCACAACTGAATGTGGCAGGACTGTAGAGCTTAGATCTGATCCGTTGGTTGTGGGACCCTTAACTCTGTCTATTAATTGATACTGTTTGGCATGCAAATAGTCCTGCTTGGAGGCTTCCCAAAATTTGAGGAAAGGTGTGAAGTATTCATTATTTCATTCAAGAAAGTAACAAATCAAACAGAGTGGCAGAAGGTAAACTGGACACTGCTCGGAGGAAGCAGATTCAAAGTTAAACTAGTTAATACAATCAGCCCACACTGAAACTGAGGCTGAGAGGGTCCTGGAGTGTCAGTACAATTAGAAATAGGGTTTTATTGAGGAAGTAGAGATCTCCCCACATACATGCAGGTGAAGAGTGGATGACCTTTCATCAGATAGTGGTATGCCAAAACATGAAATTCCTATGGCAGGACTTGCAGGAAAGCTCAAGCATTGATTAAACAACATCAGCCAATTGCAGAAAAGCACACTGAAACCAGTATACTTCAAACAGAAAATGAAGTTTTAGTATTGTTTCTCTGAAAGCAAGATCCAGAGGTCTGGTTCATCTATAAATTCTTTCCTTTCTCCTTGACCTACCCTTTCCCTCGCTATCTCTTGTTCCTAGTATACATATAAAAAGCATTAGGTTTCTCCTTAAGCCTTTTTGCCAAGGACATTTCATGGTCCCTTCTAACCCTCCTAATTTCTTGTATAAATTCTTTTCTACTTCCTTTGTACTCCCCAGAAGCCTTTTTTGATTTCAGTTTCCTGTACCTGACATATGCTTCCTTTTTCTTTTTGACTAATCATCCAAGATCTCTTGTCATCTAGGACTCCCGAATCTTGCCATACCTACCTTTCAGAGCTGAAAATGTGTTGTTGGAAAAGCGCAGCAGGTCAGGCAGCATCCAGGGAACAGGAGAACCTTAACTCAGGACAAATGACTTTTGAAAGACTCCTACATCTCAAATGAGAATTTAACCTCAAACAGCTGCCCACAATCTAATTTCCCTAGTTGCTGCCCAATACAGATGTAGTTCACCTTCTGCCAATTTAGCACTTTGACCAGAAGAACGTTTTCCAACTCTGAGCAGAGTTCCAGGGTTTAGAAGTTTCAGGCATGATAGACGGGAATGTAAAAGAGGTAGAGGAATTGCATTGTTGATTGAGTGTCACAGCTTTACTAAAAGAGAACATCTTGGAGAGCTAATCCAGCGAGGCCATATGGGTAGAACTCAGAACAGATAAAGTGTGAAACTGGAAAAAGCACAGCAAGTCAATCAGCATCAGAGGAGCAGGAGAGTCGATGTTTCAGGTTGAAACCTTTCACAAGTCCCGATGAAAGGGTCTGAGCTAAAACATCAACTCCCCTACTCCTCTGATGCTAATTGACCTGCTGTGCTTTTTTCAGCTCCACACTTTATCGACTCTGACTTTCCAGCATCTGCAGTCCTCAATCTCCAAGTGAGTAGAACTCAGGACTAAGAAAAGTGTAGTTACTATGATGAGATTATACTATAGGCCTCCCAGCAGCCAATGGGAGACAGAGGAACATATATGTAAGCAGGCCATGGAAAGATGTAAAATCAACAAGGTTATGGTGATGGGTGATTTTAATTTTCCCAGTATTGACTGAGAATCCCCTCATGCCAGGGGCTTAGGTGGGGTAGAATTTGTTAAGCCTATCCAGGAGGGATTAGAACATAGAACATTGAACAATACAGCACAGAACAGGCCCTTCGGCCCACGATGTTGTGCCGAACATTTGTCCTAGCTTAAGCACCCAACCATGTACCTATCCAATTGCCGCTTAAAGGTCGCCAAGGATTCTTGAAGCAAAATATAGAAAGTCCAAGGGGCTGTATTAGACCTTGTTTTGGAACAAGAGCCTGGCCAGATGATCGAAGCTTCAGTGGGGGAGCATTTTAGGAACAGTGATCATAGTTCCATTAGCTTTAAGATAGAGAAGGAAAAGGATAAGACTGGTCCTCAGGAGAAAGATTTTATTTGCAGGAAGGCTAACTATATGATATTAGGCAGGAATTATAAAAATTGGACTGGGGACAGCTGTTTGAGGTAAATCCATATTTGACATGTGGGAGTCTTTTAAAAGACAGTTGACCAGAGTTCAGGATCAACATGTTTCTTTGATGATGAAACATAACTTGGTAAGATTAGGAATGTTGGATAATGAGGGATGTTTTAAGTTTAATTAAAAAGAGAAAGAAAGCATATATAAGGTCTCGGAAACAGATTTTGCACAAGACCCTTGAGAAAACAGAAAATAACTACAAAAGAAAATAGGAGGGCTAGAAGGGACCATGAAATGTCTTTTGCAAGTAGGATCAAGGAGAATCCAAGGCATTTTATATGTATATTAGGAGCAAGAGGATAGCTAGGGAAAGAGTAGGTCCACCTAAAGACAAAGGAGGACGCTTATACATGGAGCCAGAGGAAATGGGTGAAGTCCTCAATGAATACTTTGCATCAGTATTTAACAAGGAGAAAGAAATGGTTGACAGTAAGTTTAGGGAGGGATTTGTAGATATTCTAAGTTGATATCAAGAAAGAGATGTTGGATGTTTTGAAAAACATTAAGGTATGTATGTAAGTTAGCTCACTGAGCTGGAAGGTTTGTCTTTAGATGTTTCATCACCATGACTCGGGAACATCCTCAGTAAGTGTCCGGTGAAGCGTTGTTGGTGTGTCCTGCCTCTCTATTTATAGGTCTTGATTTCTTAAGGTGAGTGATGTCATTTCCAGTTCTATTTTTCAAGGGAATGAAGATAGGTGGGTCCAAATTGATGTGTTTATTGATGGAGTTCTGGTTAGAGTGCCATGCCTTTAAGAATTCTCTTGCGTGTCTTTGTTTCACCTGTCCTAGGGTGTGTGTGTTGTCCCAGTCAAAGTGGTGTCCTTCTTTGTCTGTATGTATGGAAACTAGTAATAGTGGTTGAGTCTTTTGGTGGTTAGTTGGTGTTCATGTATCCTGGTGGTAGGTTTCCTGCTAGTCTATCCGATGTAGTGTTTTTACAGTGCTTGCAGGGTATATTGTAAATGATGGGCTGAAAATGTGTTGCTGGAAAAGCGCAGCAGGTCAGGCAGCATCCAAGGAGCAGGAGAATCAATGTTTCGGGCATGAGCCCTTCTTCAGGAATGAGGAAAGTGTGCCAAGCAGGCTAAGATAAAAGGTAGGGAGGAGGGACTTGGGGGAGGGGCGTTGGAAATGCGATAGGTGGAAGGAGGTTAAGGT
>NC_057711.1:295615-300895 GCF_004010195.1 Chiloscyllium plagiosum | reverse complement strand
GGGAACACGAGGCAGCGCCGATACAGTCATCGATGTAGCGGAGGAAAAGGTGGGGTGTGGTGCCAGTGTAGCTGCGGAAGATGGACTGTTCCACATATCCGACGAAGAGGCAGGCATAGCTGGGGCCCATGCGGGTGCCCATGGCTACTCCTTTGGTTTGGAGGAAGTGGGAGGATTGGAAAGAGAAGTTGTTCAGAGTAAGTAAATGATGTTAGTTTTGCTGGTATTATCTAATGGATCCCTTAGGTTCGTTAATCGCTGTTTGAGTGTGTTGATAGGTTTGTGGGCTACCGCGATGCCAATGAGTCTGAGTAGTCTGGAAGTCATTTCTGATATGTCTTTGATGTAAGGTAATGTGGCTTAGTTTTTGGTTGCGTTGTGTCTGCGGAATCAGCAGATTGTGTTTATTGGGTACCTGGTTTTCTTGAAAATATAGATAGTTTTCTTCTACAATTTGTAGTTCTTGGGTGCTGCAGTGTGATATAGCTTGTTGAAATAATGTTTTGATGCAGCCCTGTTTGTGGGTGTTGGGATGATTGCTTCTGAAGTTAAGTATTTGGTCTGTGTTTATTGTTTTTCTGTCGATGCTGGTTTGAAGCTCTCCTTTAACTGTATTTTCAACTGTTACATCTAGGAATGGGAGTCTGTTATCTTTCTCCTCCTCCCTTGTGAATGTTATGGCTGTCAGGATATTGTTGATGGTGTTGAATGTTTCCTCTAATTTGTTCCGTTTTGTGATGACAAAGGTGTCATCCACACAGTGGACCCAAAGTTTGGGTTGGCTAGATGGGAGGGCAGCTTGTTCAAGTCTCTGCATTACTGCTTCCGCTATGAGCCCTGGTATTAGTGATCCCATAGGTATTCCGTTGACTTGTTTGTAGGTTTTGTTATTGCATGTGAAGTGGGTGGTGAGGCACAGGTCCACTAGCTTGAGGATGTTGTCTTTGCTGATGAGGTTAGTGCTGCCTGGTGTTTGTGGTCCTGGTTTTCCCAGTAGTGATGCCAGTATTTCTTTGGCCAAGTCCATGTTAATTGATGTGAAAAGGGCTGTAACATCAAAGGAGACCATTATTTCATCCTCTTCTATCTTGGTGTCTTTGATGGTGTTCAGGAAATCTTGGGTGGAGTGAATGGAGTGGTGTGAATATTCAATTAGGCGTTTTAGTTTTTGGTGGAGTTCCTTAGCTAGTCTGAATGTTGGTGTACCAGGTAAGGATACTATGGGTTTGAGAGGTACCCCAGGTTTGTGTATGTTTGGTAATCCATAGAAGCGTGGTGTGTTGGATCCATCTGGTTTCATGTTTTGGAAGTCTGTCCTGTTTAATTTTCCTGTTTTTAAAAAAATGCTGTGAGAAAGGATGAGAGTCTGTTGAGTAGTTGTGGGGTTGGGTCTATCGCCACCTGCTGCTAAGTGCCAGTATCTGCAAGCAGAGCATTTGCCTTTTTAAGATAGTCGGATTTGTTTGAAATAATGGTCATGCGTCCCTTGTCTGCAGGAATTATTACAAGGTTTTTGTCTTTCTTAACGTCTTTCTAAAGATTTATTTTCTTGAACATCAAATGTGTTTCCTTCCTTTTTTGGCCTAATGTAGGTACAAAAGCTTGTCTTTTGGTCTGCTGTGTTTCCTCTGATAGACCGTTATTTTTTAATGTGGATTCAATTGCTGCGAGGAAGTCCTTTTTACTCGCGTCTTTGTAATTGTAGTTTTAACGAGCTACATCACACAACTGCACACGAGAACTACAGACAGCAGAAGAAAAATATCTATGCAACGTTTTCAATCCACTGAAACAAACTCAAACAACCAGACACAAAGCAACCAAAAACTATAGCTACATTACCTTACATCAAAGACATATCAGAAAGGACTTCCAGGCTACTCTAACCCCTTGGTATCATGGTAGCCCACAAACCTATCAACACACTTAAACAGCAACTAATGAACCTAAAGGATCCATTAGATACTACCAGCAAAACTAATGTCACTTACAAGACACCATGCAAGAACTGTAAAACAATACTACAGCTGACAAACAAGCAGAAACCTGCCACCAGGATACACGAACACCGACTAGCCACCAAAAAACACAACCCACTATCACAAGTTTTCATACATACAGACAAAGGACACCACTTTGACTGGGACAACACACACATCCTAGGACAGGTGAAACAAAGGCACGCACAAGAATTCTTAGAGACATGACATTCTAACCAGAACTCCATCAATAAACACATCAATTTAGCTCCTATCTACCTTCGCTTGAAAAAAAGAACCAGAAATGACATCACCCACATTAAGAAATCAAGACCTACAAATAGAGAGGCGGGACATACCACCAGTTCATCACTAGAGACTCTTACTGATGATGTTACCTAGTCATGGTGACGAAACATCTGAAAACAAACCTTCCAACTCAGTGAGCTAACTTATGTACTTACCATCAACCTGAGCTACAAATCTTCTCAAAAATCGCACACGTTAAGGTAGATATGTTCCTAGGGTCTGAAGGGAATTATCCCAGGAGATTGAAGGAGAAAAGGGAGGAGACTGTTGAGGCCTTGTCAAGGTCTCAGAAGACTGGAGAATAACCAGTGTTGTTCCTTTGTTTAAGAAGGGCGACAGGGAAAATCCAGGAAATTATAGGCCAAGTGGTATATCAGCGGTGGATAAATTAATAGAGCAGATTCTTAGGGATGAGATTTACTTACATTTGGAGAAGAATGGACATACCAGGGGTAGCCAGCATGGCTCTGTGTGGGAGAATCTTCTCTTACATGCTTAATTGAGTTTTTTGAAAAAATGAGAAAAATGATTGATGAGGGCAAAGGAGTTGTTATGGTCTACATGAGCTTTCCTAAAGCATTTGACATAGTCCCTTATGATAAACTAGTCCAGAAGATCAAATTCATGGTGAGTGGCAGGTTGGTTACAAAAGTTGGTTTGGCCAGAGAAGACTGAAGGTAGTTGTGGAGAAACACCTTTCTGACTGGAAATCAGTGACCAGTGGTGTTCAGCAAAGACCAGTATGGGGACCTCTGTTGTTTCTAATATGTATATAAATGATTTGGTGAAAATGTTGGTAGTCTGATTAGTAAGTTTATAGTTTGCACAAAAGTTGGTGGAGTTGTGGATCATAAGGAAATTTGTCAAAGGATGCAGCATAATACAGATCAGTTGGAAAGATAGGCAGGGGAATGGTATATGGAGCTTCATTTGGGCAACTGGGAGGTGATGCACTTTGGGAGGTCAAATTCAAGAGGAAAGCATATTGTGAATGGCCAGACCCTTAGGAGAATTGTTACACTGAGGAATCGTGAGATGCGAGTCTATAGTTCCCTGAAAGTGGCAACACAAGTAGATAAAGTGGTAAAGAATACGTATGACCTGATTACTGACATTGGTCAGGGCATTGAGTATACAAGTTGATAAATCATGTTGCAACTGTGTATGACTTTAGCAGACCACATTTGGAGTCCTGTGTTGCCACACTCTAGGAAACATGTAGAAGTCTTGGAGAGGGTGCAAAAGAGGACCACAGGATGCTGTCTGGATTGGAGTGTATTAGCTATAGTGAGAGGGTTGTTAAATTTGGATTGTTTTTGCTCAAGCATCAGAGGCTGATGGGTGATCTGATGCAAGGTATAAAATGATGACAGGCATGGATAGGGTGCATAGTCAGAGTCTTTTTCTTAAGGTGGAAATGTCAAATACTAGAGTGTATAGGTTTAAGGTAAGAGGGGAAACTTTAAAAAAGTTGTGCAAGGCAAGGTTTTCACACAGAGGGTGTTAGGTGCTTGGAACTCATTACCAGGAGAGGTGAGGATTGAGAAACATACCAACCATGTTGGAATAGCAGAGCAGGCTCCATGGGCTGAATGGTCTAATTCTGCTTTTGTATCTGATGGTTGTATGGAAGTGACAAATATGTTTTTCTCTCCATAAATTCTGCTGGACTTGCTGAGTTTCTCCAGCACTTTATATTTTCATTGCAGATTTGCAGCATCTGTAGTATTTTGCTTTTATTTGAACAAGAATGAAATTGGCAAGAATAGTCCCTAGTACGGTGGCTGGACAAGTCATATGGGACAAATCAGGTTATGTTTTATATGAGCCAGTGCTGAGTGCTTTGATAAACCTGTGGAAGATTTCAAGAGAGACAGAAAGGAAAACTGTCTCTAAGCATGAATCCAGCCTGGAACAGCAACATGGGAGCAGGAAGCATGAGGAATAACCAAGGATTGGGTTCCAATATTGGTTATGTTAGAGTCGGGAGGATGAAAATGCAGGCATGTTGATAGGAGGGTTGAGGGGTCTAGGAAGGTTAAAAAAGAAATGGAAATGTGAGTGATGGGTTAGACTAGCAGCCAAAATACAAACATAAAAGCATATATAGAAAACTCAAACAACAGAGGCCTAATAATGAAAGAGGTATTAAGATATACAAAGCATTTAATATTAAATGGGTGATTTAAACACAGATGGGAACACATGAATATACAGATACACACAGACAGGTAGAGGTACACATAGACAGGTACGCACACAACAGAGAGTGGACAACATATATATGGCTATACACAGACATAAATATACACAGAAATCCATGCACATGGATCTACACACACACAAATGACATCAAACTCCAGGAAAAGCTGATATTTACAGTTAACTTAAAATGACATACAGTACCACATGATAACAGACACCAATTGCATAATGGCTTCATTCAGACAATCGAAGAAATCACGGAGGATCACTCCATCTTCTTTCATGTTTCCAATCACAAGACCAAAGCTCATAGAGAAAACGACGAGCCCCAGGGCATTGACTGCATTCACAGAGCCTGAGACTGGGATCACCTCCTCTGTCACCTCCAGCAGCAGATTCACAGCTTGTGAAAAGTTGCTCACCGCTGAACCTGAGCTGACACTTCCATTCAGTGCAATGATTGGCTTTATCTTTCTTATTCCATAGTTGGTTTTGAACTAAAAGTTGAGCAAATGACATGGAATGATTGATCAAAATGATGAACAGCAACAGAAACATAACAGGTACAGAAGTACAGGGGTCACCGATATACAAACATCTGACTTATGAAGGCTCATGCTCTCATACTTACAAATGTGATCCCATACAATAGACAATAGGTGCAGGAGTAGGCCATTCTGCCCTTTGAGCCTGCACCACCATTCATTATGATCATGGCTGATCATCCTCAATCAGTATCCTGTTCCTGCCTTATCCCCATAACCCTTGATTCCACTATCCTTAAGAG
>NC_057711.1:285428-294506 GCF_004010195.1 Chiloscyllium plagiosum | reverse complement strand
GTACCCTAGGATGTAGACCATCAGGCCCTGGGGACTTATCAACCTTCAGGCCTAACAGTCTCTCCAACACCAATTCCTGGCAAATATAAATTCCCTTAAGTTCAAGTCCTTCAGCCACTATTACCTCAGGGAGATTGCTTGTGTCTTCCCCAGTGAACACAGATCTGAAGTACCAATTCAACTCTTACAGGGCTGTCATTTTAAATATCCAACATATGAACATTTCCAGGCTAAGATACATTATCATAGGAGAGAGGAGTTTGGGATATCATTTATCGGAGAGAAAAGCCTGAGTAAGTGACAGACTGGAGTTTGGAGGTTACATATAGAATAACAGTTACCCAGGAGGGAGTTACAGACTGGAATCAACTCAAAGGGTTTAGGGAGTTTATATATAAAATAGCTGATGCCTGGGAGTGTGTTACAGACTGGAATCTAACTTAGAGGTTAATGGAATTTATATATAGAATAACAGATATCCAGAAGTGAGTTATGGACAAATTCAAACATAGGGTTTGGGCTGGTTTTTATATAGAATAAAAGACACCCAGGAGTGAGTTGCACAAGACTAGAATCTAATAAAGGGGTTGGTAGGGTAGAGCAGTTAAACCATAAGATAAAGGAGCAGAATTAGGCCATTCGACCCATCAAATCAGCAATCATGTCTGATATGTTTCTCAACCCTCTGCTCCTACCTTGTCCCCATAACATTTGATCCCCTTGCTCATCAAAAACCTATCTATCTTTGGTTTAAATGCACTAAATGATTTGATCCTCTGTGGCAATGAGTTCCACAGATTCACTGCCTTCTGGCTGAATAAATTTCTCCCTTTTTCAGTTCTATAGGGTCGTCCCTTCACTCTGAGACTATGCCCTTGGATGCTTGTCTCTGCTACAACTGGAATATCTTCTCCACTTCCAGAGTATCCAGATCTCTCAATTTTCTGTAAGTTTCAATGTTATTCCCCTTAACCTTCTAAACTCCATCAAGTACATACCCCAAATCCTCAACTGCTCTGCATATAACTAGCCCTTCATTCTTATAAACCTCCTCTGGACACCTGCCAATGGCAGCACATCCTTCCTTAAATATAGGGCCAAAGACTGTTTTCAATTTTCCAAATGCAGACTTACTAGAGCCTTATGTGGCTTTAGCAGTACATCTCTGCTCGTGTATTCTAATCCTCTCGAAAATAATACTAATATTTGCATTTGCCATCCAACCGCCTAGCAAACCTTCATGTTAAGCTTAAAATAAACCTGAAGCCTGAACAGATTCCCTTTGTACTTCAGATTTCTGAAGACTTTCCTCATTTAGAGAATAGTCTTTGCCTGTACTCTTCCTACCAAAGTGCATTACCTCATATTTTTCCACATTGTATCTGTCACTTCTTTGCCCACTGTCTTAGCCTGCCCAAGCCCTTGTTCTGCCTCCCAACTTCTTCAACGCTACCTGTCTTTGTATCATCTGCAAACGTAGCAACAAATGCCCTGACTTCCTTCACCCAGATTGTTAATGTATAACGTGAACAGTTGTGGTCCCAACACAGACCCCTGCAGAACTCCACTAGTCACCAGTTGTCATAGAGTCACAGTCACAACATTATAAATTCATACAGCACAGAAAAGACCCTTTGGCCCATCGAGTCTGCCTTGACAATAACTACCACTAAAAGTGTGCAAATCCTAATTTTCTGCACTTATTCCACATCCTTGAATATTATGATATTTCAAATGCTCTTCCAAAGATTTTTAAAGGTTGTAAGGTTTCCACCCTCCAATACCTTCTCAGGCAGTTCATTCAGATTCCTACCACTTGCTGAGTGAAAAAGGTTTTTTTCCCAATCCCCTCTGAATTTTTTGCCCCTTATTCTAAAATGATGCCTCCTTGTGATTGATCCCTTAACCAAGAGAAACAGTTGCTCTCTATTCACCCTGTCCATACCCATCGGAATCGTATACACCTTAATCATGACCCCCTCAGTCTTCTCGGCTCTAAAGAAAACAATCCAAGCTGATCTAGTCTCCTTAAAGCTCCATTGCTCCATCACGGTGAACCTTCTCTTTACCCCCTCTAATGTTGTCACATCCTTCCTGTAGTGAAGTGACCAGAACTGCAGACAGTACTCCAGCTGTGTCCAAACCAATGCTCTGTATAGCTCCAACACTACCTCCTAGTTCTTATACTCTATGCCACCACTGATGAAAGCAAGTGTCCCATACGCCACCTTAACTATCCTATTCACTTGCGCTGCTGACTTCAGGGATTGTGAATAATTATCCCCAGATCCTTCTGTTTCTCTAACCTACCCGGTGACCTATCATTCATTAAATACTCCCTCATTTTGTTTTTTCTTCCAAAGTATAACACCTTGCACTATTCAGGGTTAAATACTGTCTGCCCATCTGATTAACCCATCTATATCTTCCTGTAACCTACTACCATATTCTTCATTTTAACCACTCTACCAATCTTGGTGCCATCTGCAAATTTGCTTCACATTCCTCCCACATTTTCATCTATATCATTTATGATATAACAAACAATAAGGATTGCTGCACTGATCCTTGTGGTATACTGCTGAACAATGGCCTCCAGTTACTCAAACAACCATCTACCACATTCCTTTATGTCCTATTACTAAGCCAGTTTCTGATCCACCTCTCCAGGTTTCCCTCAATTCCATGTGCTTTAACCATGTCAATCAGTCTCCCATGTGGGACCTTGTTAAAAGCTTTGCTAAAATCCAGATAAACTACATCAACTGAACTTCCCTCATCCATACACTTGATCACCCTGTCATCTTGAAAATAGTCTTATAATCACCACTCCCTTCTGCTATCAGCCAATCCTCTGTCCATGCTAGTACCTTGCCTCTAACGCTATGGGCTCTTATCTTATTTAACAGCCTCCTAGGTGGCACCTCGTCAAAGGTCTTCTGGACAGCTCAATAGATCACATCAACTGCCCTTCTTTGTCTAACTTGCTCATTACCTCCTCAAAGAATTCTAACATATTTTTCAGGCATGACCTGTCATTGAAGAAGCCTTGCTGACTCAGCCCTGTTTCACAGTAACAGATACGCAGGAGTGAGTGTGCAGACTGGAATCTAATCTATGTTGTGAGTATTACAGAGATATGGCTACAAGGGGTTTGGGGCAGGGAACTAAGTAGCCAAGGAAACATGTCCCTTGTTGAAAGGACAGGCAGCTGGACAGAATGGGTAGTACTGCCTTTCTGGTTAAAGAAAAATGGAATTAAATCTATAGCAAGAAGTGATATAGAATCAGAAGCTTAGAATCTGTGTGGGTAGAGTTGAAGAAAAAAATACCCAGATGAGTATTATGTACAGACCTCGTAACAGTAATCAGATGTGAGGCAGAAAATAAATCAGGAGACAGAAAAGGCATGTAAAGAAGGCACTGATATAATCATCAAAAAAACTTGAAAGAACTGCGAATGCATGAAATCAGAAACAAAGACTGAATTGCTGGAAAAACTCAGCAGGTCTGGCAGCATTTGTGGAGAAAAATCAGAGTTAATGTTTCGGGTCTAGTGGCCCTTCTTCAGAACTGATGGTAGCTAGAGAAAAGGTTGGCATTTATGCAGTAGGTGGGGTGGAGGAAGGGGGGAGAGTGGGGAGGAGTAAACAATAGGTGGAGATAGAGTCAATAGAGAAAGAACAACACTTGGACAGACAGAGGAGTGGCTAAAGGTCATCCTGGGAGAATGTGGTGGCAGCCCATGTGATGACAAGGCCTGGTGTATGGGATAAGGACATGGAAGAAGGTGTTCAGGTCCTAAAAGTATTGAACTCAATATTGAGTCGAGAAGACTGCAGGGTCCCCAAATGGAAAATGAGGTGGTGTTTTTCCAGCTTGCACTGAGCTTCACCGGAGGACTGCAGCAAGCCTGAGACAGAGATGTTGGCCAGGGAACATGGTGATGTGTTGAAGCAAAAGGCAACTGAAGCTCAGGGTCTTTTTTATGGACAGAGCAAAGGTGTTCAGCAAAGCGATCACCCAGTCTGCACTACATCTCTCCAATGTAGAGCTGACCACACTGTGAGCAGCGAGTACAGTAGACTAGATTGAGTGAAGTGCAGGTAAATCAATGCTTCACCTGAAAGGTGTGTTTGAGGTCTTGGATACTGAGGGAGGGAGGTGTTACACTTTCTATGATTGCAGGAGAAGGTGCTATGGGGCAGTGGGGACATATTGAGAGTGGACCAGGGTGTCTTGGAAGGAATGGTCCCTGCTGAAGGCTGACAAGGGACATGATAGGATTATGTTTATGGGATTGCCATTCTGCTGGAGATGGTGGAACTGGTGGCTAATGATCCTTTGAATCTAGTGGGGTAGTAAGTGAGGACAAGGGGGAGCCTGTCACTGTTGTAGGAGGCAAGAGTGGGAGTGAGGACTGAAGTGTGGGAGATCATAGAGTCATAGAGATATACAGCATGGAAACAGACCCTTCGGTCCAACCCGTCCGTGCCGACCAGATATCCCAACCCAATCTAGTCCCACCTGCCAGCACCCGGCCCATATCCCTCCAAACCCTTCCTATTCATATACCCATCCAAATGCCTTTTAAATGTTGCAATTGTACCAGCCTCCACCACTTCCTCTGGCAGCTCATTCCATACACGTACCACCCTCATCGTGAAAACGTTGCCCCTCAAGTCTTTTTTATATCTTTCCCCTCTCACTCTAAACCTATGCCCTCTAGCTCTGGACTCCCCCGTCCCAGGGAAAAGAGTTATCCTATCTATTCCCCTCATAATTTTGTAAACCTCTATAAGGTCACCCCTCAGCCTCCGACACTCCAGGAAAAAAAGCCCCAGCCTGTTCAGCTTCTCCCTATAACTCAAATCCTCCAACCCTGGCAACATCCTTGTAAATCTTTTCTGAACCTTTGCAAGTTTCACAACATCTTAGTGAGCAAAATTAGGGCACATGGTATTGGGGACAAAATACTGACATGGATTGAAAATTGGTTGGCTGACAGGAAACAAAGAGTAGTGATAAACGGCTCCTTTTCGGAATGGCAGGCGGCGACCAGTGGTGTGTCACAGGGATCAGTGCTGGGACCGCAGCTATTTACAATATATATTAATGATATAGATGAAAGTATTAAAAGTAACATTAGCAAACGTGAGAACATTCTGCACCCTCTCTGAGACATCCTTGATCCTGGCACTAGGGAAACAACACACCATTCTGCTTTTTCGCTACTGGCCACAGAAACATCTGTCTGTACCTCGGACGACAGAATCCCATAACACAATTGATCTCTTGGAAGCCGACGTACCCCTCGTTGCATTAGAGCCAGTCTCAATACCAGAAACTTGGCTGTTGGTGCTACGTTCCCCTGAGAATCCATCACCCCCTGCATTTTCCAAAACAGCATACCTGTTTGGAATGGGTATATCCACAAAAGACTCCTGCCCCAGGTGCTGATCTCTCTCACCCTTCCTGGAGTTAACCCATCTCTGTGACTGTATCTGAGACTTCCCCCCCTTCCTATAACTACCATCCATCACATACTGTTGCTGTTGCAAATTCCTCATCGCTTCTATCTGTCTCTCCAACCGAAACAATCGATCTGATAAGATTCGCATCCAACAGCATTTTATGGCAGATATAATCCACAGTAACCCTTAAGCTCTCTTTAAACTCCCACATCTGACAAGAAGTACATATCACTGCAAAGGCCATTTTTGCTCCTTCACAATCTACAGACCCTGGAGTATTGTGCGCAGTTTTGGTCTCCAAATTTGAGGAAAGACATTCTGGTTATTGAGGGAGTGCAGCGTATCCTATCTACCTGCGACCCCACTTTCAAGGAGCTATGAACCTGCCCTCCAAGGTCTCTTTGTTCAGCAACACTCCCTAGGACCTTACCATTAAGTGTATACGTCCTGCTAAGAGTGATTTCCAAAATGCAGCACCTCGCATTTATGGGTCAGACCCGCTAACGGCCCTGTCAACCATGGTGCTGAGGAATCCTCACCTGAGCAAGAAGGTGGACATTTTGGAGACATTTCAGAACCGATACAATGAAAACGGAGGAACTGGGAGAATGGAATAAGAAGTAGGGCATGAGGATGTTTGGTCAGCATAACTGTGGGAGTCAGTGGGTTTGCAGTGGATATTGATGACCAGCCTATCTCCAGAAATGGACACAGAGATGTCAAGGAAGGGAAGGGAGGAGTCAGATATGGACCAGATGAAAGATTAGTGGAAATTGAAAATAAAGTAGATTAACATTTCCAATTCCGGACAAGAGAAGGAAGCAGCACTGATGAATGTTATCGATATACTGGAGAAAGTTGTGGGCGGTGGCCAGGCAGGAATGTTCCATGTACCCCATGAAGAGACAAGCATCATGGGGCTAATGCAGGTACCCACAGCTGCACCTTTGACATGAAAAGCAAATGAAGTTAAAAGAGAAGTTGTTCGGGGGAGGACAAGCTTGACCAGGCAGAGGAGGCTGGTGGTGCGTGGGGGCAGTTCAAGCTATTTTTCCAGGAAGAGGCGGAGAACCGTGAGACCACTCTGATGGGGAATGGATGTGTAAAGGGATTGTACATCTGTGGTGAAGAGGAGGTGGCTGGAGCCATGAACGGGAAATTCTGAAACTAAGTAAAGCATCAGAAGAATCACGGAGGTAAGTGGCAATGATCTAGACAAGGGAAAAAAAGTCAGCAAGAAAAAAAAATCAAGTTGAGGTAGGAAGTTAGATACAGGCCTCCTCGCAGTATTTAGGATATGGGGAAGAAAATAAATCAGGAGACAGAAAAGGTATGTAAAAGACACTGTTACAACGATCATGGTGGACTTCAAAATGCAGGTGCACTGGGAAAATCAGATTGATAGCTTGAAAACTAATTTGTTGAATGTCTACAAGAGGTTTTTTTGGAGCAGCCTTGTGGTAAGGCCCACTAGGAATCAGGCAATCCTGGATTTAGTGATGTGTAATGAGACAGACTTGGTCAGGGCACTTAAGGTGAAAGAATTCCAAGGGGGTAGTGACAATGATATGATCGAATTCACCCTGCAGTGTGAGAGAGAGAAGTTGGAATCAAATATAATGGTATTACAATTGATGACTACAAGAGGGAGGAGCTGGCCAGAGTTGATTGGAAGGAGAGTCTAGCAAAGAAGTCGGTAGAGCAACAATGGCAGGAGTTTCACAGGATAAATTCATTCCAAGGAAGAAGAAGCGTGTCAAGGATAGTGTGAGGCAATGATGGCTGACAAGGCACAACATAAAAGCAAAAGGGAACAAGGTGGTGAAGATTTGTGGGACGCTAGAGGATTTGGAAGTCTTTACAACCAACTAAACAAGCAGTAATGGGGGAGAAGATGAAATATGAGGATGAGCTAGCTAGCAATATAGAAGAAGACTGTAAGAGTTTTTAGCTATCTAGAGATAAGAAAGAGGCAAGAGTGGACATTGGATGGTTGGAAAATGAAGCTGGAGAAGTAGTATTGGGGAATGCAGAAATGGCAGAGAAACTGAATAGGTACTTTGAATTAATCTTCATGGTGGAAGACTCCTGTACCATTCCAGAACTTCAAGAGTCAGGGGGCAGAGGTGAGTGTGGTGGCCATCACTGAGGAGAAGGTGTAAGAGAAGCTGAACGTACTAAAGGTGGATAAATCACCCAAATCAGGTGGATAAATCAGACAAATATATGTCCCTCACAGTCAGAAACCAGGAAATTTATAATAGGAACAAAGAAATGGCTGGTCGATGAATATATACTTTGGCTCAGTGTTCACAAAGGAGTAAAAGGGCAATACTGAAGAAAATCAGAATTATAGGGAAATAGTGGGATTGAAGGTGATTAAATCCTCAGGCTCTGTTAATCTACATCCCAGAGTATTTAAGGAAGTGGCCCTAGAAATAGTGGATGCACCAGTGGTCATCTTCAATGTGAGTTGAACAAGCAGAATGAGTGGGCAAATGCATGGTAGATATAGTATACTGTAAATAAATATGAGGTTATCCACTTTAGAAGCAGATAGGAAGGCAGTTTATTATCTGAATAGCTATAACTTGAGAGAGGGGAATGTGCAATGAGACCTGGATGTCTTTGTACACAAGCCACTGAAGGTAAGCATGCAGGTGCCTCAGGTGGTAAAGAAGGCAAATGATATGTTAGCATTCATACTAAGAGAATTCAAGTAAATGAGCAGGGATGACTTGTTGCAGTTATGTAGGGCCTTGGTGAGACCAGAACCTGGAATATTGTTTGCAGTTTTGGGTCTCCTTATCTGAGGAAGGATGTTCTGGCTATGGAGAGAGTGCAGTGGAGATTTACCAGACTGATTCCTGAGATGGAAAAGCACAGCAGGTCAGGCAGGGTACTGAGGTAAGGATTACTTTGAATAGCAGAGTAGGCTGGAAGGGCTGAATAGCCTTCTGCTGCTCCATTTTTTACATTTCAATATACCCTGAAAAGATTATTCAAAGGATTATGTAAAACTACCAAAGGACATGTTAGTGTATGGATAGCTGGCAGATGAAATTCAATGAGGAGAAGTGTGACGTGATGCATTTGGAACAAAGGACATTGTGAGACTATGTGAACTAATGGATGCTGCCTGGACTGGAGGGCATGTCTTATGAAGAAAGCTTAAGGGAGCTAGGGCTTTGCTCAATGAAGCAAAGGATGAGAGGTGATTTAAGACCATAAGATCATAAGATATAGGAGCGGAAGTAAGGCCATTCGGCCCATCGGGTCCACTCCGCCATTCAATCATGGCTGATGAGCATTTCAACTCCACTTACCCGCATTCTCCTCGTAGCCCATAATTCCTTCTGACATCAAGAATTTATCAATTTCTGCATTGAAGACATTTACCGTCCCAGCCTCCACTGCACTCTGTGGCAATGAATTCCACAGGCCCAACACTCTCTGGCTGAAGAAATGTCTCCGCATTTTGTTTCTGAATTTACCCCCTCTAATTCTAAGGCTGTGTCCACGGGTCCTAGTCTCCTCGCCTAACGGAAACAATTTCCTAGCGTCCACCCTCTCCAAGCCATGTATTATCTTGCAAGTTTCTATT
>NC_057711.1:276576-283366 GCF_004010195.1 Chiloscyllium plagiosum | reverse complement strand
GATTTTGCCTTTTCTCTTTCAAACTGCAGACTGAACTCTACCATATTATAATCGTTGCTTCCTAAGTGTTCCCTTACTTTAAGATTTTTTATAAAGTCTGGTTCATTACATAGCATTAGGTCCAGAATAGCCTGCTCCCTTGTGGGCTCCATGACAAGCTGTTCCAAAAAGCCATCCTGTAAGCATTCCATGAATTCCCTTTCTTTGGATCCACTGGCAACATTATTTACCCAGTCCACCTGCATATTGAAGTCTCCCATGATCACCGTGACCTTGCCTTTCTGACATGCCTTCTCTATTTCCCAGTACGTTTTGCGCCCTTGGTCCTGACCACTGTTAGGAGGTCTGTACATAACTCCCACTATGGTTTTGATAGAGGTGTACAAGATTACGAGGGTCTGTAATGGCTATCACGCGGGAGCATAATTTTAAGGTGATTGGAGGAAGGCTTAGGGGAGATGTCAGAGTTGGGTTCTTTACACACAGAGAGTGAGTGCGTGGAATGCACCTCCAGCAGTGGTAGTAGAGTCAGAGACATTAGGGACATTTATGTGACTCTTGGATAGGCATCTGGATGATAGTAAAATATATGGTATGTGGGTTAGTTTAATATTAGTGTAGGATAAAAGGTCAGCACAACATCGAGGGCCGAATGGCCTGTACTGTGCTGTCTTGTTCTATGTTCTATATTCTGTGTTCTAAATAGTAAACGTAAAGTGGGTCCAGGAACAGTTGGGCCTGTGTATGTGCACATCATTGAAGCTGGCATACAGTTTGAGTGGAACCTCAATAATGCTTAAAGTATGTTTTTTCCATTCAATTATGGTTATTGCTGACTGGTTCAGCTTTTATTGCCGATCCCTAGTAGCCCTTAAGAAGATGATTAGGAGAAATTGAGAACTGCAGATGCTGGAGATCAGAGCTGAAAAATGTGTTGCTGGAAAAGCGCAGCAGGCCAGGCAGCATCCAAGCAGCAGGAGAATTGATGTTTCGGGCATGAGACGTTTCCTGAAGGAGGGCTTATGCCCGAAACGTTGATTTTCCTGATCCTTGGATGCTGCCTGGCCTGCTGCGCTTTTCCAGCAACACATTTTTCAGCTTAAGAAGATAATGGTGAGCTGCTTTCTTAAATTGGTTCAGTCCATGTACTGTAAGTAGTCCCACAATGTTGTTAGGGAGAGAATTGCTGGATTTTGACCTGGTGTGTAAGTCAGGAAGTTGAGTGCACTTTAGCTATCAGATCATAGAGTACACAGGGTGAGGAGGTCATGTTGATCTTGTATAAGATGCTGGTTAGACCTCAGCTGAAATGTTGTTTACTCTTCTGGGCACCATGTTTGAGGAAGGATATAAAGATGTTAAGAAGAGTTGAAAAGACATTTATAAGAACAGTTCCAAAGATGAGACACTTCAGTTGTGAGAACACAAAGCCATAAGACATGTGAACAGAAGTAGGCCATTCAGCCCATCGAGCCTGCTCTACCATTCATGGCTGATCTGATCATCTTCAACTCTACTTTCCTGCCTTTTTCCTATAACTCTTGATTCCCTCATCTCTGAGTTTCTCCTCTTCTCCGACTTAAATTTGTGATCTATTATGCTGACATAATGCCCTCTGGTCCAAGACCACACCACAAAAGGAACTAATCTTTCCACATCTACCTTGTCAAGTCCCTTAAGAATCTTGTACATTTCAATAGGTTACCTCCCAATACTCATTATTCCAATAGGTATAGGCCCAATCTACTCAGCCTCTCCCCAAGATAGTCCATCTATCAGCCTAATGAACCTCCCCTGGACTGCCTCCAAATTCTCCAACCTTTCCTTAGATGAGGGATCCAAAGCTGTTCACAATATTCCAACTGTGCTCCGGCTAGTGCCTTGTGTGGTTGTAGCAAATTCTTCCTACTTTAAAACTCCACTCCCTTTCAGCTAAAGGGAATTCGAACATTCTATTTTCCATCCCTATGATGTGGTGAACTTGGATGCTCGCTTTTGTAATTCATGGATAAGGATTCACAAATCTCAATGTTCTGTTGCTTCTTTTAATTTAAATAATATTCATCTCCTCTACTATTCCTGCCAAAGTGTATAACCTCACATTTCCCCAAACTATATTCCATCCACTAAGTTTCTCCCCACTCACTTAACCCATCTAAATCCCTGAACAGACTCTTGTCATCTTCATCACTTGCCCTCCCCCCCTATTTTTGTGTCATTTTGAGCTTTCCAACAGTAATCTCAGCTGAGCTGACCTATTAGTGGCAGAATGCTTCATTTGAGCACCACAATTCCCCAGATGTTTCCTGAGTCCTGACTCCAACATTTAACTGCCCAGTAACTTAGCTGTACTATATTCACCTTAATTATCAGTCATTTGTATATTTTAATTAATTGTGGATCCAGCACTAATCCCTGTGGCTCTCTCCTGGTTACAAGTTGACATCCTGAAAACGCATCTTTTAGCTCACAATTAAAACAAAGAGCTGTAAGACTATAAGAAATAGGAACAAGAGTCGGCTGTTTGGGCCCTCGAACCTGCACTGCTTCTCAGTAAGATCATGGCTGATCCAAAAGGCTTCATTTTCCTGTCCTTTCCTGTCCTTGATTCCCCAATGACCTACCTAACTCAGCCTTACATATACACAAGGAGGCTGCCCCCACAGCTCTCTGTGTCAAGGGGTTTCAAAGACTCTCAAATTTCTGAACGAAGAAATTCCTCCTCATTTCAGTCCTAAATTGGTGCTCTTTTATTCTGAGACTATGCCTTTGGTCCTAGACTCTCTGATGAACACATCCTGTCAGTGTTCACCCTGTCAAGCCCCTTAAAAATACTGTATGTTTCAGTGAGATAAGCTCCCATTCTTGTAAACTCCAGTGAATAGAATCCTAACATTTGCTCATAAGAAAATCCCTCCATACCAGTGATCATCCTCACAAACTTTCTCTGAACTGCCTCCAAAGAAATAGTATATTTTCTTAAATGAGGGACCAAAACTACTCACAGTACTCTCGATGTAATCTCATCAGCACCTTGGACAGTTGCAGTAAGATTTCCCTACTCTTATACTCCAACCACTCCTTGAAAAAAGGGCCAATATTCAAATAGCTTTGCTGATTACCTGCTGTCCATATGTGCTCAGTTTCTATTTCACGCACAACTTGCCACCAAGTGCCTTTGTTTTCCAGCTTTCTGCAGTTTTTCACTGTCTAAATGAGACTATGTTCTTTTGTTCACCTTTCCAGAATATGAACAACTTCATATTCTCCTTATACTCCACTTACTACTAACCCCAACCCTAACCCAACTTGCCAATTTATGTCAATGTAAGAAATAAAACTGGTAGTTTACTTGTATAATGGAAGATGAATCAGAATGATTTTTTCCACATTAAATCTGAACTAGTTCAATACATTACTGCTTGTTTCTTGCTGACTTGACGCCTACCTGTTTAAAGCAAGCCTCCACCAGGTTTGGGGGGAACATGTTCCTGTGGAGTAAAGAAATCATTGTTACTAAAGAAATCTCGACTGGCACATTGTGAATTGTCTGCCAGACTGGGGTTTTCTGGCTATTTATCTTGCCAGATTGGTCCAAGAATCTCACAATATTTCCTGTCCAGCTGTTAACTTCCCAATCTCACACTTACATAGGAAAATCTATCCAACGTCCATTCCTGCTGCCCCTGACTGAAACACTAGGCTTGAACACAGCTGTCTTAGGGCTGCTTCCCAATAACAGGTGACTGAGCAGTCAGTTACCCCAGTGCGATTGACTACTCAGACTCACTCCAACAGCTCTGTCACAAACACTGTCCATTCAGTCTAAGCAGATGCAGAAAGCTAGAACTTCTAGTTCTGATGAAGGGTCACTTGACCCAAAACATTAACTCTGATTTCTCTCCACAGATGTTGCCACACCTGCTGAGCTTTTCCAGGAATTTCTGTTTTTGTTTCAGATTTACAGCATTTGCAGTTCTTTCACCTTTTAATTATGTAGAAAGCCAATTAGAAACAAATTCAGGTGGAGAAATAGAACATAGAACATAGACCAATACAACACAGAACAGGCCCTTCGGCCCACGATGTAGTGCCGAACATTTGTCCTAGCTTAAGCACCCATCCATGTACCTATCCAATTGCCGCTTAAAGGTCACCAAAGATTCTGACTCTGCCACTCCCACAGGCAGCGCATTCCATGCCCCCACCACTCTCTGGGTAAAGCAACATCTTTCTAAATCTTTTCTGAACCCTTTCAAGTTTCACAACATCCTTCCAATAGGAAGAAGAGAATAGCACACAATATTCCAAAAGTAGCCTAACCAAAGTCCTGTACAGTTGCATCATCACTTCACGACTCTTGAATTCAATCCCTCTGCTAATGAACGCTAATACACCATAGGCCTTCTTACAAGCTCTATCCACCTGAGTGGCAACATTCAAAGATAATGTTACTGGGTATGAGAAAAAGATCCTTGGAGAAACGTTCCCGCAGGAGAAGATGCAAAGTATTACAAAGGTGAGTATTAGTTGTACATTAATAAGATTTAATTATATTCAGGGATTCATTGGGGATTCATTTGAATCTCTATAGACTGGATCACTCTGTAAAATGTGTAACTCTATAAAGAACTGCCAGAAGTTTGTAAAGCTCGCTTCTTGTTCTATCCGTCACCTCTGAAATGAGAATGTACAAAGGGTATTTGATCCAGATTAGTTAATGATATCATAAGCAAAGGTGCTCCGTAATATTGGTGATTGTAACATGATCACATTCAGTTTGAGGTAGGGAAGTATGGACCTAAGACTGTTGGTGGAAACTTAAATAATGACAATAAGCAAGGTATGAAAAAAGAGTAGAAAGTGAGGACTGCAGATGCTGGAGATCAGAGCTGAAAATGTGTAGCTGGATTCCTGAAGAAGGATTCATGCCCGAAACATCGATTCTCCTGTTTCTTGGATGCTGCCTGACCTGCTGCGCTTTTCCAGCAACACATTTTCAGCTATGAAAAAAGAGTGACCAGTGTGAACTTGGAACTAGATTAAGAGGTAGGTCAGTCTAAATTCAGTGGCAGGCATTTAAGGAGATATTTAATAACACTCAGCAAAGGTACATGCACATAAAAAAAGAGGGAGAGATTAATGTACTGGTAAAATCACTGGACTGGAAACCTAGGGCCACCAGTCCAAAGATCTGAGAAGTTGGATTTGAAACTCCCCATGCAGGTAGTAAAATTTGAATTCAATAAAATCTGGGATAATATAAAAATCTATGGGCAACCTTGAAGCCTTGGTCAATTATAAAGTCCCATTGGGCTCACTACTGTCCTTTAGGAAAAGAAAGCTTCTGTCCTCCCCATACAGAGGAACTGATAGATTAATGGTAATATTAATCCAGATTAATTAATTAATCCAGGTATTCAGCTAATGTTCTGGGTATGCGGTTCAAATCCCACCACAGCAGGTAGTGGAATTTCAATTCAATTTAAAAATCTGGAATTAAGAATCTACTGATGACAATGAAACAATTGTCAATTGTCGGGAAAACCCATCTGGGTCACTAATGTTCTTCAGGGAAGGACACTGCCATCTTTACCTGGTCTGGCCTACATGTGACTCCAGATCCACAGCAATGTGGTTGACTTTCAACTGCCCTCTGAAATGATGGAACAAGCCACTCAATTGCTCCGAAATCTCAATAAAGAAATGAAATTGGACAGACCACCTGACATTGACATTGACTTAGGTATCAGAAAAGAGAACAGCAGAAACAGCCCTGTTGACCCCTGCAAAGTCCTCCTCATCTGGGGGCCAGTGCCAAAATTGGGAGAGTTGTCTCACAGATTGGTCAAGCAACAATCTGACCTAGTCATCCTGATGGAATCATACATGGAACATAGAATACTACAGCACAGGAACGGGCCCTTCAGCCCACAGTGTTGTGCTGAACATGACTATAAATTAAATCCCTTCTGCCTGCCCTTGGGCCATATCTACACCTTGCATATTCATGTGCTTATCTAAAAGGCTCTTAAATGCTCCAATGCTTTCTGCCTCTCACCACCCTTGGCAGCACAGTCCAGACTCATACCACTCTCTGTGTAAAATATTTGCCCCTGCAACTCCTTTGAACTTCTCCCTTTCACCTTAAATGCATGCCCCCTAGTTTTAGACATTTCGACTCTGGGAAAGAGATTCTGACCATCACCCCTATCTATGCATCACTTAATTTATAAGCTTCTCCCCTCAGCCTCCACTGCTCCAAAAAAAGCAATCTGAGTTTTTCTAGCCTGTTCTTCTAGGTCCTCTAATCCAGGCAGCATCCTAGTAAACCTCTTCTGCACCCTCTCCAAAGAACATTAAACCCATCATAAGAATTCTTTCCAATAGCTTCCCAACCACCGATGTGAGACTCACCAGTCTATTGTTTCCTCGATTATCCCTATTTCCCTGAACAGAGGAGCAACATTAGCTACTTGTCAATCTTCCAGGACCTCTCCAGTGGCTAGCAAGGATACCAAAGATCTTGGAGGAGAAAGTGAGGACTGCAGATGCTGGAGATCATAGCTGAAAATGTGTTGCTGGAAAAGCGCAGCAGGTCAGGCAGCATCCACAGAGCAGGAGAATCACGCCCCAGCAATCTCCTTTCGTGCCTCTCTCAATAACCTGGGGTAGATACCATCATTCCATTGGCACTTATCCACCTTAATGTTCTTCAAGAGACCCAACACCTTTTTTTTCTTGATCTCAAAATGCTGTAGCATATTATCATACTCCACATTAATCTCAC
>NC_057711.1:273048-276076 GCF_004010195.1 Chiloscyllium plagiosum | reverse complement strand
TGTCCCAACATCTTCCATCTATCCCCATAACTGAATATCCTCATTCCAGGAGCCACCTTCAATGACCTGAACACACATTTCTCTCTGTCTCTCTGCCCCTTCAAATGCTTTTGAACAGCATCCCATTTTATATTGTCTTACAATGTTCTTAATGGGACCTAATTTTAGGAATTGGTATCCTCTGCCATGAAGATTGATGCTTTGTACGTATTCAACTCTTAGAAACAGACTATAAGAGCAGGAATATGCCATTCAGCCCATCAAGCCTGCATTGCCATTCATCATGATCATGGCTGATCATCCAACTCAATAGCCTGTCCCTGCCTTTCCCACATATCCTTTGATCCTTGTAGACCCAAGTATTAGATCCAACCCTTTCTTGAAATGTTTTGGCATTAATTGCTTTCTGTAGAGCATTAGTCATTGGAGATTCCATAGTCAGGGGGACAGACAGGAGGTTCTGTGAGAATGAGAAAGACTCCCAGTTAGCGTGTTACCTCCCAGGTGCCAGGGTCCGTGATGTCTCAGATCGTGTTTTCGGGATCCTTGTGGGAGAGAGGGAGCAGCCCCAAATCATAGGTACCAATGACATAGGTAGGAAAAGGGATAGGGATTTAAGGCAGAAATTCAAGGAGCTAGGGTGGAAGCTTAGAGCTAGAACAAACAGAGTTGTTATCTCTGGTTTGTTGCCTGTGCCACGTGCTAGCGGGGCGAGGAATAGAGGGAGAGAGGAGTTGAACACGTGGCTACAGGGATCATGCAGGATGGAGGGTTTTGGATTCTTGGATAATTGGGGCTCTTTCTGGGGAAGGTGGGATTTCCACAAACAGGACGGTCTTCACCTGAACCAGAGCGCTACCAATATCCTGGGGGGAAATTTGCTAATGCTCTTCGGGTGGGTTTAAACTAAATCAGCGGGAGGATGGGAACCAAAATTGTAGTTCCAGTGTCCAGGAGGTTGAGTAGTGAGGTCAGAAATATGGTTGCAAGAGTTCACCCGCAAGCCGGAGGTCTACTTCAATGCCAGGAGCATCCAGAATAAGGTGAGTGAACTTGCAGCATGGGTTCGTACCTGGGACTTTGATGTTGTGGGTGTTTCAGAGACATGGATAGAGCAGGGACAGGAATGGTTGTTACAGGTTCTGGAATTTAGATGTTCCAGTGAGAACAGAGAAGGTGGTAAAAGATGGGGAGGTGGGGCATTGTTAGTCAAGAACAGTATTGCAGTGGGAGAAAGGACTTTTGACGTCTCGTCTACTAAGGTAGTATTGGCTGAGGTTAGAAACAGGAAAGGTGAGGTCACCCTGTTGGGAGTTTTCTATAGGCCTCTGAATAGTTCCAGAGATGTAGAGGAAAGAATAGCAAAAAGAGGGTCATGTCGTTTTGTGGCTAGTTGATGTTAATTAGAAGCCTTACATACAGATAAGGAAGGACACTACTTCGACTAGGACAACACATCCATCCTTGGACCAGCCAAACAGAGACACTCACGAGAATTCCTAGAAGCGTGGCATTTGAACTGGAACTCTATCAACAAACACATCGAGTTAGACCCCACCTACCACTCCCTGAGAAAAAGAATAGTAAATTACATCACCACAGGAAATAACATCACCACCGGAAATGACATCACCAACCCAAAGAAACCCAAACATATAAATAGAAAGTAGGAATCATCAGTAGTGCTTCGCTCAGAGGCCCACTGAAGATGTTACCTAGTATGGTGACAAAACATCTGGAAATGAACCTTCTAGCTCAGCGAGCAAACCTACATCCAGAACCTCAACCTAAGCTACAAATCTTCTCAAAACTCGCTAAGAAAGGAGATGCTGTGAGTGGCGCATGAGCTACCACTTAGAGGTCATTTAGGAGCGAGGAAAACACAGGCTAAAATACAAAGACATTGTTACTGGCCTGGACTACACAAAGATGGAGTTGAATTTTGCCAGACGTGTCATACATGTCAGCTAATCAGAACACCACAGGTACTAATAAAACCTGCCCCTTTAATACCTATTCCAGCATTTGAGGAACATTTCACAAGAGTCTTGATTGATTGTGTAGGTCCCCTACCTCAAACAAAAAGTGGGAGTCAGTATTTATTAACAATAATGGACATGTCGACCAGATTTCCAGAGGCAATCCCATTACACAACATCACAGGGTTGTAGAAGAATTAATTAAATATTTTACTAGATACGGACTGCCAATAGAAATCCAGTCAGATCAAGGATCCAACTTCAGATCCAAACTATTCCAGGAGGTTATGGATAACCTGGGAATAAAGCAATTCAAACCTACTGTGTACCATCCGGAATCGCAGAGAGTGCTAGAGAGATGACATCAAACACTAAAGACCATGTTGAGGGTTTATGGTCAGGATTATCCCGATGATTGGGATAAGGGAATTCTGTTTGTATTTTTTGCGAACAGAGATGCACCAAAAAAATCAACCAGATTCAGTCCATTTGGATTAAACTTTGGGCATGAAGTAAGAGGATCGTTAAAATTGATGAAGGAGAAATTAATAAATCAGAATTCAGGGATCACCCATTTGGACGATGTGTCACATTTTAGAGAATGATTAAACAGAGCTGGAGAGTTGGCTGGACAGCATTTAAAAGTATCACAGCATACAATGAAACAGGAAGTGGATAAGAAATCACAAATTCACAACTTTGCAACTGGGGATAAGGTATTGGTGCTATTTTCAGTAACAGGTAAGCTTCTAAAAGCAAGGTTTAGTGGACTGTATCACATTGAGAAGATTTTGAGTGAGGGGTGAACTACTTGATAAGGACTCCAGACAGAAAGAAGTCTCACAGAGTGTGTCATGTGAATCTGCTCAAAAGGTATTTTGAGAGGGAAGGAAAGCAAGAGAAGAAGGTGTTAATGATGACAGCACAGAAGGAAGAACAGAGTTCAGGGGATTCTGAATTAGACATTCCTCAAATCAAATTGGACAGTGAAGAAGTTGTCAAAGATTGGGATAAATTATTGAGTTACCTTCCACAAGAAAATCAAAATG
>NC_057711.1:223600-272337 GCF_004010195.1 Chiloscyllium plagiosum | reverse complement strand
CATAATCGCAGTGAGTTACAGTGACTGGAGCTCATCCACAGTCATGGTGCCAAAGCCAGATGGTACCCAACGGTTATGTGTGGACTATCGCAAAGTCAGCACCGTTACAGAGACAGATGCATATCCAATTCCACGGTTGGAGGTCTGTGTCGAAAAGGTGGGACAAGTAACTTACATTTCTAAGTTGGACTTGCTCAGAGGCTACTGACAAGTCCGTCTGTCAGAGAGAGCGAAGGCAATTTCAGCTTTCGGAACGCCACATGGACTATATCAGTTCAAAGTCATGCCATTTGGTAGGAAAAACGCTCCAGCCACATTTCAGTGACTGACTAATAAGGTCATTGTGCGATTACCCAACTGTGTGGTATATATTGATAACCTGGTGATTTTTAGTCACTCATGGAAGCAACATTTACAGCATTTATCGGACTGGTTTGATCGACTTCGGAAGGCAGGTTTGGTGGTAAAGCTAGATAGAAGTGAATTTGGGCTGAAAATGTGTTGCTGGAGAAGCACAGCAGGTCAGGCAGCATCCAGGGAACAGGAGAATCGACGTTTCGGGCATAAGCCCTTCTTCAGGAAAGAGAAGTGAATTTGCCAAAGCCCAAGTCACCTTCCTGGGCCATGTTATTGGACATTGACAAATAGCTCCACAGGATGCCAAAATGAAAGTAATTGGGGAATTTCCCACGCCATCGACAAAAAAAGCAGTACTATGGTTCCTGGGATTGAGTGGATTTTACTGAAGGTCTGTGCCGAACTTTAGCAGTGTGGCTGCTCCACTCGCTGAATTGTTAAAAAAGGGCAAGAAGTTTCAGTGGACAGCGGACTATCAAAAGGCATTTGACAGCCTAAAGACTGTGTTAACCATTGCCCTAGTATTAGCCACACCGGATTACATGAAGCCTTTCAAGGTGGCTATCGATGCCAGTGATGTAGTAGTGCCAGTGCCAGCGCGGTGCTCCTGCAGCAGGATGACGAGGGAATAGAAAGACCCATTGGGTATTTTTCCAGGAAGTTGTACGTTCATTAACAGAAATATTCAATGGTGGAAAAAGAGACTTTGAGATTTCAGTGTTTATATTACCAGCAATGCACCTGAGACAATCGTACACACTGATCACAACCAATTGACATTTGTCGAAAATTTTAAGGACAAAAACACCAGCCTGTTTAGACGGAACTTGTTGTTACAGCTGTTCACTTTGACAATTGTACACGTGGCTGGTCGTGGAAACGTGATTGACGATCCATTATCGAGACTCGAATGCGATACGGAGGTGTTCGGTGGTGGGTGTACCGCGACCTGAATTTGCATGTGGTTGAACATGTTTGCATGTTTATAGATAGTATAGTGTACATGTGTGTTTAGACTACTAACCGGGTTTTGAAGGGTTAAAACTGAAGCCATCTTTTGGTATTGATGGTTCATTTTTTTAAGGGGGGTGTGTCACAAAGCTAGTCCCTTTTTTTTCTAAAAGCTGTTCCTTGGCTCAAGGAGACTCTGTCCTTGGTATTTTCTCAGAGGGATAATAAACCAGGCTGGGCTCCGATCAGACTGGTTTGGGACAGAGATGAAAAGGATTTTGAGAGGCCTTTTGTTTATGTGTAAACAGATGAGACTTCAGGCCAAAGTGGTCATGTTTTAGAAGTGACCTGTATAATGGAAGGGGAGTGGTCAGCTCTCTAGCTGAGCTGAGCATTTTTCATTCAGTCTTGAACTGGGAAATTCAACAGGGAGCTGAGTGGAAACTCTCTCTTTCTCTCTCTGTCCTTCAATTTCAACCTGTATGTGCTCCATTTATACTGGGTTTTAAAGAGAGTTTGCTTATTGGGACTGTTGTCTATATTCAGAACAGCATCATTTCGTCTGGCTGGATAGGTTGAGTTCTGTAAGGGTTGTTTATTCTGTTCTTTGTGTTTCATTGTGTAACTTTGGGAAGACATTTTTGTCTGCTTTAAAATCAGTAGTCAACCTAGCTAACGTAATCCGGGCAATTTTCATTGTACACTTACCGAAACAAATTTCAAAGTTAAGATCTGGGGCTGCCTGCTTAAGAATGCTTTGAGTGGTCTGGTTTAGTCCATAACAGTACGACCTGGTTGGTCAATGGGAGGAATGAATCCAGTTGGTGGCAGGGAGCAGTGGAAGGGAGGGGGAGGGGCTGGGAAGGGAGTCAGGGGATGGGAAGGAAGATTATTTGAAATTGAAGAACTCAATATTGAGTCCTCCGGGCTGTACGATGTCCAGGCGGAAGATGAGGTGTTGTTCCTCAATTTGCAGTTTGGTTCGTTGCGGCAATGGAGGAGGCCGAGGATGGTCATGTCAGAAAGGGAGTGGGAAGGGGAATTAAAATAGGCAGTGACTGGGAGATCCAGTTGGCCCCTGCAGACCCAACTGAGATGATTGGGAAACCGTTCCCTAAGTTTAAGTTTGGTCTCCCGATGTAGAGAAGACCACATCGGGAGCACCTGATGCAGTAAACTCGGTTGGAGGAGAGGCAGGTGAACTTCTGTCTCACCTGGAAGGGCTGTTTGGAGCCCCGAATGGAGGTGAGGGGGTTGGTGTGCTGGCAGGTTTTGCATCTTTTCTGTTTGTAGGGGAAGGTTCCTGGGGGTTTGGGGAGGGGGTTGGGGGGGGATAGTGGCACAAACCAAAGATTGGCAAAGGGAATGATCCTTGCAGAATGAAGAGAGGGGTGGGGAGGGGAAGATGTTCTTGGTGGGGCCTAGTTGGAGATCGCGGAAATGTTTAAGGATGATGTGTTGTATGTGGAGACTGTGTGGGATGGTAGGGGAGGACAAGGGGGACTCTGTCTTTATTGTATTTGTGGGTGAAGGGTTTCGAGCATGGAATGGAGAATAGAGACAGTGTGGTGGAGGGCTGTTTGGATGACCGAGGAGGGGGAAGCACATTGTTCAAAATAGGTGGACATCTAGGATGCTTGGGAGTGGAATGTCTCCTTGTCCGAGCACATGAGCAGGAGGTGGGGGAATTGGGAGAACAGGATGGAGTTCTTGCATGATACTGATACCACCAATACCCTTCTCTGCCTCACTGAACCAGTGCTCACCCTTACTAACTTTTCCTTTAACTCCTCCCATTTCCTCCAAATCCAGGGGGTGGCCATTGGCGACCTTAGTTGAGAAACTGCACACAGTACCCCAGGTGTGGCCTCACCAGCACCCTGTACAGCTGTAACATAACATAACCTCCCTGCTTTTAAACTCAATCCCTTCAGCAATGAAGGACAAAATTCCACTTGCTTTCCTAATTACCTGTTGTACCTGCAGACCAACCTTCTGTGATTCATGCACAAGGACACCCAGGGTCCCTCTGCATAGCAGCGTGCTGCAACTTTTTACCATTCAAGTAATAATTCTTTTTACTGTTATTCCTACCAAAATGGATGACTTCACATTTATTAACATTGTATTCCATCTGCCAGACCTTTGCCCAATCACTTAAACCATCTATATTCTCTGTAAAGTTTCACAGTTCCCTGCACAGTTCCCTACCTCCCAGTCGTAACCAACTTGTAACCATGTTTCTGTAATGTTTACTAAATCATATTCATTCACAAAGATTTGTGCCATTAACTCATCAATCTTGTTTCAAATACTACAAGCATTCAAATAAAGTGCCTTCATGCTAGTATTAATACCTTCTTATTTAAGTCTAACATCTACATTAATAATATCTCCTGAGTTTTCCTTCCTTTAACTTCTTTCATAGACTTTGATGTAGTTAAACCCTCCTGCACATGTTAATCTGCTGCTTTCTTTTCTATTTGCCATTATACTTCCTGTTGTTTTCCCCTTCCTTCCCTCCAATTCACTAGTTTAAAGTGTCAGTTGCCATCTACATAATTTACCTTCCTGAATACCTGCTGCACCTACATCCTTACCTTCAGTGAGTGGTGTACCAGGATACCCACATTCCTCTCTCTCAATTTATAGCCATTCAGATAATAACCTGCCCTCCTGTTTTTCTACACAAGGTTTTCAAATAAGGGTGCTACACTGGCAATTTTCTGATCCTCTGGGTCTTATCCAGAATCTAAGGATTCTTGGACACTTACTATCATTACATTGACTATCTCTGTAGCCACTTCCTTTAATATCCAGGGGACTTATTGGCTATTAGTCCCATTAGTTTCCCCTCACAGTTTTTCTCTTGTGATAGTTATTGTTATTTTTCCTCTCCTTTTGTTGTCCCTTTGATTATTTAGGAGTGAAGGATAGAGTTGAATCAGTCACGGAATGTCAAGGAGAAGGTGGCTATTCAGATCATTGTAAACACATATCTCACCTTTGTTCATATTGTACTGCCTTGCATTTACCCACTCCCTCAGCCTGTCCAAATCACACTGAAGTGTTTCTGCATCCTCCTCACAGCTCACCCTCCTTCACACCTTTGTGTCATCCACAAACTTGGAGATATTATATTTAGTTCCCTCACCTAAATCATTAATAAATATTGTGAACAGGTGGGGACCTCGCAGTGACCCTTGTGGTACTGTACTCGTCACTGCCTGCCATTTGGAGAAAGACCTGTTTATTCCTACTCTTTGTTTCCTGTCGACCAACAAGTTTTCTATCCACCTCAATATATAACACACAGTCCCATGTGCTTTAATTTGTCAAAATCTTTCTGAAAATCCAAATAAACCACATCCATCAACTGTATTAGCTGCATCCCCAAATAATTCCAGTACATTTGTCAAAGCATGATTTCCCTTTCATCAATCCATGCTGATTCTGTCGGAGCCTGGCCACTGCTTTCCAAGTGCTCATCTATTAATTTTTTTATAATGGATTCTAACATTTTCCCATGTGCCAACATTGCCATTTCCTGGTTCCCTATTATCATTTCCCCTGCATCATTTTCCAAGGGCGCTATGTCCACATTTTTCTGCCTCATCCTTTTTATATATTTTAAAACAATCTTCTTGTCCATTTTGGTATCACTTGTAAGTTTACCCTAAATGTTTATCTTTACCCTCTTTATATTTTTTAGTCATCTTTGTTGATTCTTAAAACATTACTGATCCTTTTGTTTATCACTAATCTTTCCATTCCACATTGCATTTTTTTCTTTCAATTTGATGCAATCCTTAATTTTTCTGGTTAAATTCTGCCATGTTATGGTCACTGTTTCCTCGGGGATCTTTTACTTTGACTCATTTATTAAACCGGCCTCATTACACATCAGCTGATCCAAAATAACCCGATCTCTGGTTGAATCCATCACATACTGTTCTGGGAAACTGCTCTATGAATTCTTCTTCATGGCTACCTCGACTAATCTGAATATCCAAATCTATACGATGATTTGAGTAACCCCTGATTAGTGCACTGACTTTTTTTTACATGCTTTCATTATCTCTTGATTTATTCTCTGTCTATCATATAGCTGCTATTAGGAGTACTATAGTCTACACCTACCACTGGGTTTTTCACCTTGTTGTTGTTAACCTTCACAATTATGGATTCTACAAGCTCTTATGCAAGACCTTGAAATACTGAATATAATGCAAGATCTTACTGCAATAGAGTTAGTCTTTCCCTCTTCTTCTTGTTACCCTCCACTAATCCTCTATTCCTTGCTTGACATCGGCTGGGGGTTTCTGTAGAAGTGTATTTTTAGTAGAACACAAAGGCAAACTACCAAAAACAAACATAAAAATGGAAAAGCTCCAATATGTATTTAAAAAGGAAATGTTTGGTTTGATGTAATGTTTTAACTATTATCAGAATTAGGGAACTGTATCATGAATAATAGTGAAATGGCAGAGAAACTCAATGATTACTTTGTACCTGCTTTTGCAGAGGAAGACCCAACAAATCTCCCAAAATTAGAGACCCAAGAGAATAAGGAGAATGTGGTGTTGAAAGAAATTAGTTGAAAGAAATAAATAAGAAGGTTGTGCTGGGGAAATTAATGGAGCTGAGGGTTAATAAGTCTTCGGGAAATTGTAACCTACATCACAGAAGGTTGAAGGAAGTGGCTGTACACATAATTGATACTTTGGTTATTACCTTCCAAAATTACATAGATTTTGGAATAATTCCTGCAGATAGAAATTTCAAATGTCACCACTATTTAAGAAAGAAGCAAGGTAATAAAAACTTAACTGCAGACTTGTCAGTCAACGGGAAAATGCTGGAATCTATCATAAAGAATGTGATAAATGGTCACTTGGCTAAAACGTGATCTGATTGGGCACAGGCAGCGTGGATTTGTGAATGGGATATTTCATTTAACAACTTTATTCGAATTTTCTAAGGATGTTAGGAGCAAAATTGGTAAAGGAGAATCAATGGATATGGTATATTTAGGTCTTCAGAAAGTTTTTGATCAGGTCCCTTGCAGGAGGTTAGTTAGCAAAACTAAAGCAGATGATATAAGAGGAAATGTACCGGCATGGATTAATGATTGCTAATCGACAGAAAACTGACAGTAGGAATAAATGGGTCATTCTCGCATTGGCAGGCTGTGACCAGTGCAGTACAACTGGATCAGTACTCGAGCCTTTGCTGCTCTCTCTCTATATTTTTTTTAAAAAATGATTTGAAGGTGGGTCAAAAGGTAATATTTACAAATTTTTAGATGATTCAAATCTAAGTGGGAATGTATGTTGTTAGGAAGATGTCAAGTGGCTTCAGGAGAATTTGGACAGGCTTGGTGATTGGTCCAGAATATGGTCACCATACTATCAGAAGGATATGAAGACTTTGGATAGGGTATATATACAGGACATAGAAGAAAATATGGAGCGGGGGCGGGGTGGGGTGTCGTTGGTAACTTTATGGGTGACAGAAAGATTTGCCGAGTGGATGACAGTGAGAAAGAAGGTTTTAGGTTGCAGCAGGTTATTAGTTGGTCAGATAGACAGCTCAAAGGCAGATGGAATTAAACCTGGAGAAATGTGAGGGGATGCACTTTGGAAGAAGGAACAAGACAAGGGAATACTCTGAATGACAGGACACCAGGAAGTTCAAATAGTTTGGATGTAACAGTTTCTGTCAGGTGTGTCCAGGAAGGGTTCCTGATGCAATATGTAGATAGGCTGACTAGAGGGGAGGCCATATTGGATTTGGTGCTTGGCAATGAACCTTGCCAGGTGTCAGATCTCTCAGTGGTAGAGCATTTCGGTGATAGTGATCACAACTCCCTGACCTTTATTATTCCAATGGAGAGGGATAGGAGCAAATGGTATGGGAAAGTATTTCATTGGCGGAGGGGAAATTACAATAATTTTGGGGAGGAACTGGGGCATCTAAATTGGGACAGATATTCTCAGGAAAATGCACAACAGAACTGTGGAGTTTGCTTAGGAAGCACTTGCTGTGAATGCTGAGGTATGAGGTAAGGAAGGGAGGGTAGAGTGAAGAAACCATGTTTCTTGGGTGACGATGGGTGTGGAACATCTAATCAAGAGGAAGAAGGAAACTTACTTAAGGTAGAGGAAACAGGGATCAGACAGGGCTCTAAAGGATTACAAGGTAGCCAGGAAGGAACTGAAGAATGGACTTAGGAAAGCTAGAAGAGGCAGGAAAAAGCTTAAGCAGGTGGAAAACCCTAAGGCATTCTACACTTAGGAGGAACAAGAGGATGGCCAGAATGAGGGTAGGGCTGATCAGGGAGAGTGAAGGGAACTTGTGCCTGAAAGTGGCAAAAGTAGGGGAGACCTTTAATAAATACTTTGCGTCAGTATTCACTACTAAGAGGGACCTTGATGTTTCTGAGGACAGCATGAAACAGACTGATATGCTTGAACAGGTTGATGTTAGGAAAGTGAATGTGCTGAAAATTTTGAAAAACCTAAAGATAGGTAAGTCCCCTAGACCAAACAGGATATATCCTAAGTTAATACCAAAAGCGAGGGAAGAGATTGCTGTGCCTTTGGCAATGATCTTTGCATCCTCACTGACCACTGGAGTAGGGCCAGATGATTGTAGGGTGGCAAATGTTATTCCCTTGTTCAAGAAAGGGAATAGGGATAATCCTGGGAATTAGAGACCAGTCAGTCTTCCGTCTGTGGTGTGCAAATTATTGAAGAGGACTCTGAGAGACAGGATTTATGCTTACTTGGAAAACCACAGTTCATTAGAGATAGTCAGTGTGGCTTTGTGAGGGGCAGGTCCTGTCTTACAAACTTTATTGAATTCTTTGAGGATGTGACAAAACACATTGATGAAGGTAGAGCAGTGGATGTGATGTACATTGATTTTAGCAAGGCGTTTGATAAGGTTCCCCATGGTAGGCTCATTCAGAAAGTAAGGAGGCATGGGATACAGGGAAACCTGTCTGTCTGGATACAGAATTGGCTGGCCCATATGTCACAAAGCTAGTCCTTTTTTTTCCTAAAAGCTGTTCCTTGGCTCAGGGAGACTCTGTCCTTGATTTTTATTAAACCAGGCCGGCTCCGATCAGACAAAGATGAAAAGGCCTTTAGTTTATATGTAAATAGATGAGACTTCAGGCCAAATTGGTCATGTTTTAGAAGTGACCTATATAATGAAAGGGGAGCTGAGCAGTTTTAGTTCAGTCTTGAACTGGGAAGTTCAAGAGGGAGCTGAGTAGCAACTCTCTCTCTCTCTGCCCTTCAACTTCAACTGTAAGCATGTGTTCCATTTATACTGGGTTTTAAAGGGAGTTTGCTTATTGGGACTGTTGTGTATATTCAGAACAGCATCATTGTCTGGCTGGATAGACTGGGTTCTGTAGGGGTTCATTATTCTGTTCTTTGTGTTTCATTGTGTAACTTTGTGAATAAATTTTCTGTCTGTTTTAAAACCTAGTCGTCAACCTAGTTACCTTAATCGGGTAATTTTCACTATACTCTTGCTGAAACAAATTGTAAAGTTAGATCTTGGGCTGCCTGCTTAAGAGTGTCTATAACACATAGAAGACAGAGGGTGGTAGTAAATGGAAAGTATTCAGCCTGGAGCTCGGTGACCAGTGGTGTTCTGCAGGGATCTCTTCTGGGACCTCTGCTCTTTGTGATGTTTATAAATGACTTTGATGAGGAAGTGGAAGGGTGGGTTAGTAAGTTTGCCGATGACACAAAGGTTGGTGAAGTTGTGAAAGTCTGTTGAAGTTGCAATGGGACATTGACAGGGTGCAGAACTGGGCTGATAAAATGGCAGATGGAGTTGAACCTGGAAAAGTTCATTTTGGAACGTGGAGTTTGAGAGAATACAGGGTTAAATGCAGAATTCTTGGCAGTGTGGTAGAACAGAGGGATCTTGGTGCCCATGGCCATAGATCCCTCAAAGTTTCCAGCCAAGTTGATAAGGTTGTTAAGAAGGTGTACGGTGTGTTTGTTTACATTAGCAGCGGGATTGAGTGTAAGGGCTGCAAGGTTATGCTGCAGCTCTGTCGAGCCCTGGTTAGACTACATTTGGAATATTGTGTTCTGTTCTGGTCGCCTCATTATAGGAAATATGTGGAAGCTTTATTGAGGGTGCAGAGGAGATGTCCCAGAATGCTGCCTGGACTGGAGGGCATGTGTTATGAAGAAAAGTTAAGGGAGCTAGGGCTTTTCTCATTGGAGCAAAGATGGTTGAGAGGTGGCCTGATAGAGATGTACAAAAGGCTTATAATGGATAGCTAGAGACTTTTTCCCATGGCGGAAATGGCTATCATGCAGGGGCATCATTTTAAGGTGATTGGAGGAAGGTTTAGGGAAGATGTTAGGGGTAGGTTCTTTACACAGAGTGTGGTGGATGTGTGGAATGCACTGCCAGTAGTGTCAGTAGAGTCAGAGACATTAGGGATATTTAAGCGACTCTTGGATAGGCAGATGGAAGATAGTACAATGAAGGGTATGTAGGTTAGTCTGGTCTTAGAGCAGGATAGATGGCTGGCAAAACATCAAGGGCCGAACCGCCTGTACTGTACTGTACTGTTCTATGTTCTAGCTACAGGGCCACCCTATCCATTTTACTTGTTCGGTCTTTGAAGAACTCCAGCAAATTAGTCAAGCACGATGTATCCTTTATAAAACCACGCTGACTCTGACGGTGAAATAACTCTCCAAACACTGGTATCCCATCACCAAGTCACCCTTTATTCACACATGAACACACCCAGAGACTTGTAACCACACTGCCATACATCAAAGACATCTCAGAGATGACTACCAGACTACTCCGGCCCCTTAGCATCATGGTATCCACAAACCTACCAACACACTGAAACAGCTCCTGATGATCAACCAGCAAAATGAATGTCATTTATAAAATGCCCTGCAGGACTGTAATAAACACTACATCGGACAGACAGGCAGAAAACTAGCCACCAGGATATACCAACACCAACTAGCCATCAAAACACATGACCCACTCTCACTAGTATCCTTACACACAGACAAAGAAGGACACCACTTAGACTGGGACAACACATCCATCCTGGGGCAGGCTAAACAGAGACACACATGAGAATTCCTAATGGCCTGGCATTTAAACTGGACTTCCATCAATAAACACATCGCGTTGGACACCACTTACCAACCTCTGAGAAAAAGAACCAGAAATAATATCACCTACCTTCAGAGACCAAGACACATAAATAGAAAGTGGGAGATAACACCAGCGCTTCACTGGAGGCTCACTGATGATGTTACCTAGCATGGTAATAAAATGTCTGAGAACAAACTTGCCAACTCAGTGAGCAAACTTACGACCTGAACCTCAACCTGAACTACAAATCTCCTCAAAAATTGTCGTGTCTTTCATCTCCACAGGAGCAAAGACTAGAAAATTCACAGTCATACTGACTCACTCAGCAGTGGGGGGGGTAGATATAGGACTGAAGTTAGGGGTAGGTTCTTCACTCAGCAAGTCGTAAGTTCATGGAATGCCCTGCCAGTAGCAGTGGTGGACTCTCCCTCTTTATGGGCATTTAAGCGGGCATTGGATAGGTATATGGAGGATAGTGGGTTAGTATAGGTTAGGTGGGCTTGGATCGGCGCAACATCGAGGGCCAAAGGGCCTGTACTGCGCTGTATTCTTCTATGTTCTATATTCTTCTTCAGTGCTGATTTACTGACATTAGTTTTTTTCAAATTAATTCTCAGCTGTATCTAAGGCAAGGTGCTCCTTTCAAATGCCAAGGTTCATGTGCAGATTTTTATGGTTTCTGCTTCCAAATTGAAAGTAACTGCCAGAATTCACACGTTTCTCAAATGATGGCTGATTCATGTAATAGCATGAAAATCGGTGTTTTCAAGTCATACTAAGTCATGGGGATGGCACAGTGGCTCAGTAGTTAGCTGTGGTCAGGGATTCGATTCCAGCCACAGGTAACTGTGTGGAGTTTGCACATTCTCCCCCTGACTGTGTGCATTTTCTCCAGGTGCTCCAGTTTCCTCCCATGGTCCAAAGATGTGCAGGTTAGGTGTATTGCCATGCTAAATTACCCATAGTCTTCAGGAATGTGTTGGTTAGGTGCATTAGTCTGGGGTAAATATAGAGTAATAGGGTAGGGGAATGGACCTGGGTGGGTTGGTCTTTGGAGAGTTGGTGTGGACGTGTTGGGCAGAAGGGCCTGTTTCCACAGTGGCGGGATTCTAAGATAGGCATTGGAAACAGATCCAATAGTAGCCAAAAGAGAACTGGATAAAGATTTGAAGGTGGTACGGGGGGAGGAATTACAGGGCCACTGGGAAAGCACAGGAGAATGGAATTAATCTGTTAATTAATTCAGTAGTTCCAAAGAATCAACACAAGCCTGACAGACTGAATATCCATCTGTAATATATCGACTTTTCTATGATTTCATCATTCCCTAAGTCCAGTGTACTTGCTCATCCTGTAAATGGCTGTGATTCTGTGGATGGCACAGTGAGAGTGATTGCAATGATCACCCATGGCTAACTAGTACTCAGAGCACTTTACTGTTTAATTCACGTGAGGTATAAAGGGTGTGAACACAGTCTGATTGTACTCTGGCTTTTCTCTGACCTTTGTTTTTCAGTTGATTCAGACAAGTCTCACGGGCTTGGGCACTCCCTAACCAGCTGAAAGAGTTGAGTTTGGGATAATGTAAGGAAGATCCTTTTACACAAATACTGAGGTGGGACTCTCTCACATTGCAAAATAATCTGATTCCCACTAAAGCCAGAACTTTATTTGAACAGATCAGGACTGCTTTTCATCTTTAAATTAAAGGCCTTCAGTGAATCCTTTGTGATTTAGGACATACAATAAGAACAGATTAAAACATGTCAATATAAAAGCAGCTTTGGAGTTTAAGAAATAAAAATGCAAACACAAACTGGGTGTTTTATGCACAGAGACTGAAAGTCATCAGTGAGATGCCAAAGGGAGGAATTACCGAGAATGATCAAAGCTGATGTGAATAGGTGAGAAAATGAACAATGAATCTAAATAGTGATCTGATATCATCATTGCATTTCACAGTCACAGACTGTAGCTCATTTCAGGAGTTTGATAATTCACAGAGTCTTCTCTAAAAGAAATACAGAGACTGCACTGTAAACAAGAAACATGGTCTCAGAGAAACATGGAAACGTAGAAACCAGGAGCAGGCCACTCTGCCATTCAATATACTCCCCTCACTCCCATACTCCATGATGCCTTTAATGTCTAGAAATCTATCAATTTCTGTCTTAAATACATTCAGTGACTTGACCCCACAGTTTTCTGAGGTAGAGAATGCCACTGGCTCATCACTTCCTCTGGAAGTTCATTCCACACGTGAACCATGTTTAAATGTAACAAGTCTGGACAACATCTCAGGGAAAATGAGGACAGCAGATGCTGAAGATTAGAGTCAAAATGGGTAGCACTGGAAAAGCACAGCCGTTCAGGCAGCATCCAAGGAGCAGGAGAATCAACGTTTTGGGCATAAGCCCTTCATCAGGAATGTGGGGTGGGGGATGCCAAGGGGGCTGAGAGCTAAATAGGAGAAGCGGGGTGGAGCTGTGGGAAAGATAATTGGAATAAAATAAGTGAATGAAGGTGGAGGTGATGGTGATAGATCAGAGAGGACGGTAGAGCAGATATGTGGGAAGGAAGATGGACAGGTAGGTCAGTTCGAGAGAGTGGTGCCGAGTTGGAGGGTTGGATTTTGGGCGGCACGGTGGCACAGTGGTTAGCACTGCTGCCTCAGAGCGCCAGAGACCCGGGTTCAATTCCCGCCTCAGGCAACTGTCTGTGTGGAGTTTGCACATTCTCCCCGTGTCTGCGTGGGTTTCCTCTGGGTGCTCCGGTTTCCTCCCACAATCCAAAAATGTGCAGGTCAGGTGAATTGGCCATGCTAAATTGCCCGTAGTGTTAGGTGAAGGGGTAAATGTAGGGGAATGGGTCTGGGTGGGTTACACTTCAGCGGGTCGGTGTGGACTTGTTGGGCCGAAGGGCCCGTTTCCACACTGTAAGTAATCTAATCTAATCATAAAGTGGGGGGAGGGGAGATGACAAAACTGGTGAAATCGAGATTGATTCCGTGTGGTTGGAGGTTCCCAAGGTGGAAGATGAGGTGTCGGGTGGCTAAGATTTGGCAATGGAGGAGGCCCAGGACTTGCATGTCCTCGGCAGAGTGGGTGGGGGAGTTACAGTGTTCGGCCACAGGGCAGTGGGGTTGTTGAGTGTAGGTGTCCCAGAAATGTTCCCTGAAACATTCCACAAGTTGGCGTCCTGAGTCCCCAATATAGAGACCACCACATCGGAGCAATGGACACAGTAGATGATGTGTGTGGAAGTAAAGGTAAATCTCTGTTGGATGTGGGAGGATCCTTTGGGGCCTTGGATGGAGGTGAGGTGGGGGAACGTGTAAAACTTGGGCCCACACTTCTCCCCTCAACCTCCAACCACACAGATTTAATGTCAATTTCATCAGTTTCCTCATCTCCCGTTCTTCCACTTATCTCAGATCCAACTCTCCAACTCAGCACCATCCCCTTGAACTGTCCTACCTGTCCGTCTTCCTTCCCACCGATCTGCTCCACCCTCCTCTCCAAACTATCATCTTCACCCTCACTTTCACCTATCACATTCCCAGTTACTTCCCCCCCCCAGCCCCATCTTCTTCCTATTTATCTTCCACCTCTCCTTGCCCACATTCCTGATTATGCTCCTGCTCCTCAGATGCTGCCTGGCCTGCTGTGCTTTTCCAACATCACACTCTCGGCTCTAAGCTTCAGCGTCTGCAATCCTCACTTTTGCTTACCATCCAAGATACAGCAGTCACTCAATTGGCACCACATCCACAAACATTCACTCCCTCCACCACCGACGCTCAGTAGCAGCAGTGTGTACTATCTGCAAGATGCAGAAACTCACCAAAGATCCTCAGGCAGCACCTTCCAAACACATGACCACTCCCATCCAGAAGGACAAGGACAACAGATACATGGGAACACCATTCCCTGCAAGTTCCTCTCTAAGCCACTCAACACCCTGACTTGGAAATTTATCATCATTCCTTCACTGTCACTGGGTCAAAATTCTGGAATTTCCTCCCTAATGGACTGTATCGGTTCAAGAAGTCAGCTCATAGGAGAAAGTGAGGAATCCAAACCCTAACCCTTTCAAGGGGCAACTAGGGACAGGCATTAAATGCTGGCCAACCAGCGATGCCCAAATCTCACGAGTCAATATAAAACAAATCCTGGAGAGTGGTGAGCTTGTGGAAGTTGCTACCACAGAAAGAAGCCAACCCTTTAAATGCTTTCCAGAAGAAGTTAGTTCTAGCTCTTGGGACTAAAGGGACCGAAAGGTAATAGGTTGGAAATGGGCACTGAATTGGATGATCAGACATGATTGTATTGAATGACAGAACAGGCTTTTGGGCTGAATGGACTTCTCTTGTTCCCATTTTCTATACTTCTATGCAATGAAGGCCACATACCATTTGCCTTCCTGTTTGCTGTACCTGCATGAATGCTTTCAGTGACCACCCCAGCTCCCTTTGTCAATTTAACACAATGTAAATATTACTGTCATTTCGGTTTTTCCCACAGAAGTGGATAACTTTACATACACCCGTGTTACGCTGCATCTGCCATGTTTTGCCCTTTCATTCTTTAGATCCTTCTCACCAATCACACTCCCGTCAAGTTTTGGGTTGTCACCAAACCCAAGCCTTAGGGTTACTTCACTGGTCGCCACCTTTCACTCCAAAAATGACCCAATTATTCCTGCTCTCTGTTTCTTATCTGCAAACCAGTTCTCAGTAGCTGCTGTAAGTTATCACCATGTACGTTAGTTTTCACCTAATATCTTACATGGATTTTTATTAAAATCTTCCTGAAAATCTATATCCATCATATCCACTAGTTCTCCCTTACCTGTTCTACTCGTGACATCCTCAAAAACTCCAGTAGATTTGACTCACTAAAACCTTATACAACTGCAGTAAGATTTGAGTAAAGGGCTGGAATAAGGATTGGAGTCTTAGTTCAAACATGAACGAAACAGCTGAATTCTGAAGGTGATGTGTAACTGACAACCCTTGACCTCAAGGTCATATTCAACTGAGTGTAGCATCAAGGAGCCCTGGCAAAACTGGAGTCAATGGGAATCAGGGACAACTCACCACTGGTTGGAGTCTTATCTGGAACAAAGGAGCTGTAATTTTGCATTTGGAGGCCAGTCATTTCAGCTCCAGGACATCTCTGCAGGAGCTCCTCAGGGTAGTGTCCAAGGCCAAACCATCTTCAGTTGCTTCATCAATGACCTTCCCTCCATCATAAGGTCAGAAGTGGGAATGTTCATAGAATCATAGAGTTCAGAAAGGCCCCTACAACCCATCAAGTCTGCACTAATACGTGAGAAAATCTGACCTTCAACCTAATCCCATTTTCCAGCACTTGACCCATAGCTTTGAATATTATGATCTGCCAAGGTCTCATCCAGGCACTTTTTAAATAATGTAAGGCAATTTGCTACAGGACTACTACAGTCCAAAGATGTGCAGGTTAGGTGGATTGGCGATGGGGAATGCAGGGTTACAGGGAGAGGGTGGGATGGTCTTTGGAGGAACAGCCTTCTTCATCTCATCATATTCCGAGAATGTTCCTCCAACAGGGACCTCTTGTGCTTTACCAGTCAATTTTTTTGACATGGGCAAAACAATCCAATCTGTTTTTGGCCACCTCATCTGCATCACTCTCTTCTCAAATGATGTCAAAATACTTCCACATCCTTCTCTTCACATTTTGACAAAGTCTGCGCAACATTAAACATCATATGACTGAACAGCGGATTATGACTAGGAATTTCCTCTTCTAAGTCTTCCCAATCATCCGGTTTAACTTGACTAAGCTGCATCATTTTTCATTTAAATTCCCTTCTTCCTTTCTCACTTCCTATTTTCCTGTCTTTTTCTTTCTCTTTTATCTTTTTCTTTTGTTTTTTGTCCTGCCCTTTGGAATTCTAGTTTTTAAGCTTTAATTCCATTTGAAACTCCATCATTAATTTTCTCATTTCTGTTTGTCTGGACTCAGAGTTCATTAATGCATCCAATGAACTGTCCATACTATCTAGCCTCTCTATTTCCACAAAACCCAAACATTTCATTCTTAAATCTATAACGTCTTAGCTTGCTCTGGCAACTTTATTTTCAATCTTCTGGGTAATTCTGCTAGTTTATCTATGCTCATATCCTAGAACAGCACCAGGGAAATTTCTGATGTTCAACAATGCTTAAATAATTTCCAGTGCAGTCTTAAGTCTGAGTACAAACCTAGTGTCTGGTTATCCACTCTAAATACCAGAATCCAATTCCAGACTTATGTTGTCTATGTTTCAAGATTCTGGACTAGCCCCTAGTTATGTTATGACTCAGAAACACTCAGCCAAACCAAATCAGCCATTCTACATCTGAATTCACAACACGGTAAATTGAAACCTCAAAAGATTCTCAAAATTGAATCAACAGCTCCAAACCAGACTTTTTGAATAACTAATCCCAGACATCGTGAGTAATCAATTGTCAACACCAGGTTTGTAGCTTAAACAAAAGACTTAACAATTTACTAACAATAAAATAACTCCAACAGAACAAAAATAAAACAACAAAGATATTTAATTGCTCTATGCTTTAAATTCAATGGCATTTGTTTTCAGCTCCATTCACATAAAAGACAGACAGACAGACAGACAGACACAGGTAAGGCACCCAGATTCACTTTGATGTCTCTCTTTTTATATATTTAAAGAAACTATTATCTAGATGATGGAACTGTGGTTATTGTTGCGAGGTTTGCAGGTGACACAAACTTAGGTGGGGGGACAGGTCGTGTTGAGGAAGCAGGGAGGATGCAGAAGGACTTGGACAAGCTGGGAGTGTGGGCAAAGAAACAGCAGATGGAATACAATGTGGGAAATATAAAGTTATGCACTTTGTTAGGAAGACTTAAGAGTCCTCATTCTGGATTCTCTGAAGGTTAACATGCAGGTTCAGTTGGCAGTTAGGGAGGCAAATGTGACGTTGACGCGTATTTCAAGAGCGTTAAAATAAGGGATCCAAGATGGCAGTGATCCAAGAGGACTGCTTTGTTGAGCTTTGCATCTCAGTTCAGGCAAAGTAGCACTCTCACCTCCCCACTTAAGTTATTTCTATGAAAGTTCAGCATTTAAAAGAACTGTAGAACTTAGAGACTTACACAATTTTTTTTAACAAATTCTGTTTTATTAAGGAAACATGACAAAAGGTAAAGGTTCCAGCAAGTCCCAACACACGGGACACCCACCTGAGAAGTCGGTCACTTCAACGGCTGCAGCTATAGCTCCTTCCACTCGTCCATCGGAGTTACTCACCCACCAGGCCCTGGTTACGGAATTTGCGAAACTGCGAGATACGATCGAGTCGGTGATTGAGGAGAAGTTCCGTGTTAGGCTGGACCTGCTTGCAGCTATGCTCCAGAATCACAAGGAGCAGCTGGAAGGCCTTGGACACCGAGTGGAGGAGGTTGAAAGAAGGACCGCAGCTTGGAAACTGAGATTGACTCTTTAAAGGAACGAATTTGACCTCTCGAGAAGCAGGTAATTCTTACTGGAACATGTTGTTGACCACGATGTCTGCATCGTGGGGCTGCCAGAGGGAGTAGGCCACCAGCCAGCAAGTTTCTTTGAGAGCTGCCAGCCACGATTTCTTAGTCTGGTGGCCATGTCAGACTAGGTGAAAGGTGAAAGGGCCCATCAGGTTGCATGCGCAGGCCCAGCTCGGACCAGCGCCCCATACGGTCCTAGTGCGACTCCACAACTGCAGGGACAAAGTTAAAATTATGGAGGCCTCCTGAATAAAGAGAAAGGATCCACAGGCCTTAACTTACAAAGGTTCCAGGATAATGTTGTTTCAGGACTTCTCTGCAGCTGTAACTCATAAAAGGAAGACCTTTGATGAAGACAAGAGAGACCTTGGGATCCAGTAATCCCTGAGGTATCCAGTGGTGCTTTGCTTCATGTTCCATGGGTCTGTGTGCTCTTCAGAAAAAGTGAAAACATTTTGAACACTTTAAAATAGATAGGATAACTTAAAGGATGGGGACAATAGTGTTTCTGTTTTCTTTTTCTCTCTCCTGTTCTTTAAGAAATTGTTGCTGATTTTATTCTGATATTAATGGGTGTTAATGTATATTTGGGGATGGGTAGAGTATCTACTTTTAATTTTCTTGTTAATATTATATTTTTTCTCTCTCCTTTTCTGGCCTGGGCCTGGGATGCGGCTCAAGCTAGGAGGAGGTATGAAGGTATAAAAACAAATTACTGCGGATGCTGGAATCTGAAACCAAAAGAGAAAATGCTGGAAAATCTCAGCAGGTCTGGCAGCATCTGTAAGGAGAGAAAATAACTGTCGTTTCAAGTCTAACTGACCCTCACATTTTTGATAGATGCATTCTCCAAATTGATGGCTCTTGCACCGCGGCAGATTATTATAGGGGGAGACTTTAATTGCCTCATGGATCCCGCGGTGGATAGAATTCCTACAGGCCCCTTGACATGTTCTTCACAACCTAATCAACTAATGGACTTATGTGCAGAATTGGGATTGGTGGGTGTCTGGAGGCATCTCCACCCCAAGGGTATGGACTTTACATTCTTTTCTAATCCGCACAAATGTCATACTAGGATTGATCTTTTCCTAAGCCCTGTGTTACCCTTGGATTCAGTAAGATCCTGCATTATTGGAAGTGTCACTGTTTTGGATCACGCTGCAGTATATTTAGAGATTGAAGTTGAAGGGAATGCTACAGGCTCTTGGCACTGGCGAATGGATCCCTTTATTAAGGGCAAAGAATTTACAAGCATACTGTCGGGACCAATGTTAGATTTACTGTATAATTTTAATGTGTTGGGTTTCTGAGAACCCCCCCCCAGTCTGTCAGGTTGGCATAAGCTTACCGTGGAACATATCCCTCTGGACGTTTTTACAAATATGGTCCACCGGAAAACTGAAAACCTTTATAGAATATGGCAGCCCATTTTGGACTATCTGGATGTAGATTTATCTGCCGTTTTAACTAGGGCTTTTGTGTAGACATGATGGTTTGATCTAGTGTACTTGATGTTCTTGAAGGAAACATTTCAAAGAAATTCATGCATAAAAATCAATTAGTTGGGAACTAATGTTTTGTTGTGCTGAGCTGTTTTATTTATTTATATTACCTTTATTAATTTTCTTATTTTGCACATGAGTATGGTTGTTTTTTTTCATTGTTATGTACATATAATGTTTTTTGTTGTTGGTTTGTTGGTGCTGTAATTTTTTGTAATTTTATAAAGTATCTTTCTTCCAATAAAAATATCTATTTAAATAGAAAGAGCTAAAATAACAGAGCAGAGATGTGGTGCTGAGGCTGTATAACGCTCTGGTCAGACCGCATTCAGAATGCTGTGAGCAGTTCTGGGCCCTGAATCCAAGGAAGGGTTTACAAGAATGATCCCAAGGATGAAGGGCTTGTCATCTGAGGAGCTGTTGAGGACTCTGGGTCTATACACGATGGAGTTCAGAAGAATGGGGGAGGATCTCAATGAATACCAAGAGGCCTGGATAGATTGCACGTGGAGATGTTTCAACTGGTAGGAAAGACTAGGACCCGAGGGCACAGCCTCAGATGAAAGGACAACCCATTAGAACTGAGGTAAGGAGCAAATTCTTCAGTCAGAGGGTGGGGAATCTGTGTAACTCATTGCTGCAGAAGGCTGTAGAGGCCAAGTCACGTAGTGTATTTAAGACCGAGATAGAGAGATTCTTGATTAGTAAAGGGATCAAGGATTATGAGGAGAAGGGGACTGAAAAAGCTATCAGCCATGAGTGAATGACAGAGCAAACCCATGGGTTGAGTGGTCTAATTTCTACTCCTATAGCTTATCGTCTTATTGTCAGTTTTTAAATTCCTCGCTATTTTGCCTTTTAGCTTATTTTCTCTGTTTTTATCATCTTTTTAGTCTTCCTTTGCTGGATTCTGATATTATCCCTTTCTTTGGGGCTATGACTAACATTGGCCTCCCTACATGCTTTTGCTTTCAACTTAATACTTTCAGGACAGATACAGCATGGGGTTAGATACAAGGTCAAGCTCTCTATACACTGTCCCCATTAAATATAGGGAAGGAGGATGCGAGTATCGAATTCAAGAAGATGGCCTGCAAGGTTTTGAGCAGATTGATAGAAAAAGTGAGGAGGAATTGGAGGTTTCGATGGGTTTAAAGGTGAACAAATCCCTAGGTCTGGATGAGTTGGCTCTCAGACTGCAGTTGGGAACTTCAAGAAGGAAAGCTCACCTCCAGAGTGAGACACGGCCTGAGAGAGTGCATATTTCTGGGATTTTAGTGGGAATTTGGTGCTGAGGGAAAGGGGTGTTTTTGCTTGCAATTTTAGTTCATAGTTTGCATGATCATTTAAAAAAGATAAATTGTAGCCCAGGCTCAGGGGGCCAGCACAAAACAGAAGGTGACATCACAGTAAAACCACATGTTCATTGGTTGATAATAGCTATTTGACTATTATATTTGACTTTCAGATCAAAGCAACAAGAAAAAGAAGAAACATTATGCAGATTAAAAACTGTAAGACCAGTAGGAAATTTAAAAAGCAAACAAATTAAGAACTAAGAAAATAAAATAGATGCAGAGCCAAGTGATATTGTGCCTAGATGATGTGGGGACAGATGGACCCCACTGTGGTTAATATTGACCCTGCGTTTCAGGAGGCAGTCACAGTCTTTAGATTAATGATTTTGAAATTTAGTCAGTAGAGAGGGTCAGGAGGGTGTGACTATGAGTGAGGCAGATAGAGGGATCCAGGAGATAGTGTTGAAGAAGCCTCAGCCCTTGAGCTTGTCTAACAGCTTTGAGATTCTTGCTCCCCGTGTGGACGAGAGAGGGGACTATAGGGAAGTTGAATAAATTGACATTAGAACCATGGTACAGGGAGCAATTCAGGGGGGTGCAGAGAAAAGAGAAATATATTTGTAATTGAGGATAGTATAGTCAAAGGAAGAGACACTGTTCTCTGTTAGTGAGTTCTAGGAAGATTTGTAGCTCAGGTTTATGTTCTGGATGTAAGTTTACTCACTGAGCTGGAAAGTTCATTTTCAGACATTTCGTCATCATACTGGGTAACATCATCAGTGAGCCTCCAGTGAAGCGCTGGTGTTATAGCTTTAGGTTTAGGTTTCCTTGGGTTGATGATGTCATTTCTTATTCTTTGTGGCCAGGATTGAGATTCCTAAAGACTATGCTGTTTGCCTGTGCCTGGGGAGGGGAATGATACAACTATCTTGGTCCAAGTGGGTACCAATATCATCTCAGTAGGATGAGAAAAAAGGTTCTGCTGAAAGCTACGGGCTAAATTATAAACCACAATAAAAAAGGTAGTAATCGCCAGATTATGACCTGAGCTACAAGCTAATTGGTACAGGGTCAACAAAATTAAAGTAGTAAATACAAGGCTCAGTGATTGGAAGGAGGAAGTGTTCTAATGAGACATGCTCCAGCTGAATCATGCTTAGACCAGAGTCTAGGTGAATAACATAATCAGAGCTTTAATGTAAATAACTTGGTGGGGGTGGGGTATTGTAGTTATTTGGAAAATTGGAACATCAAAGGCAAAGAAGTTGGGATTGCAGGTCAGTGATGGGGCTGATTGTTATCAGAAAATAAAAGGGACAGAATATGTGAATGACATGTTGCATCAAGGAACCACAAAAGTCATAGAAACAGACCCTTCAGCTCACCATGTCCACACCAATTAATAAACATCAAACTATATTAATCCCATTTACCTGAACTTCATCCATATCCTACTCATTTCATACAGTGCAGAAAAGGCCCTTCAACTCTGCACCACCAATAACTATCACTAAAAGTTTTTAATCCCAATTTCCTGCACTTGTCCCATGTCCTTGAATGTTATGACATTTCAATTACTCATCCAAATATTTTTTAAAGACTGTAAGGTTGCCAGCCTCCACTAGCTTCCCAAGCAGTGCTTTCCCGCTATCCCCCACCAGCTGAGTGAAAATGTTTTTTCCCCAAATCCCCTTGCCTTTACCCTAAAATTCTGTCCTCTTGTGATTCACCCCTCAACTAAGTTGACCTACTGCTCTCTCGTCACTCTGTCCATACCCCTCATAATCTTTCACACCTTAGGCATGTCCCCTTTAGCCTTCTCTACTCTAAAGAAAACAATCCAAGTTTATCTAGCCTCTCCTTTTAGCTCAGTTTTTCCATCCCAGGCAATATCCTGGTCAACCTCCTTTGCTTCTCCTATAGTGCCATCACATCCTTTCTGTAGTGAGGTGACCAGAACTGCACACAGCACTCCAGTTGTAGCCTGACCAATGCTCTGGACAACTCTAACATTATCTCCTTGCTCTATACTCCATGCCATGACTGATGAAAGCAAGTGTCCCGTACGCCACCTTAACACGTGTTTTGCTGACTTCAGGGGTCTGTGATAATTACCCAAGGTCCCTCTGTTCCTCTAACCTACCCAGTGTCCTGCCATTCATCTTGTTTCTTCTTCCAAAGTGCAGCATCTCACACTTAACTGGATGAACTACCATCTGCCACTGGTCTGCCCATCTGACAAACCCATCTACATCTTCCTGTAACCTACTACCATCTTCTTCGCTATTAACCACACGACCAATCTTGGTGTTGTCTGCAAATTTGCTGAACATTACTCCCACTTGTTTTTTCTATATCTACAAGTACTGATCCTTCTGGTACACCACTGGATATAAGTCTCTGGTCACTCAAACAGCCTTCGTGTCCTATCATGGGGGAAGTATCTATCTGATACTTCCCCCATGATGAGAGAATTAAAACTTTGTGTCAGCGCCCCTGCAATTTCCTGCCTTGCGTCCGGCAGCAGCCTGGGATGCAATTCATCTGAGCCGGAGATTTGTCTGTTTTAAAGCCCCACAGAGCTTCCAATACCTTCCCATTTCCAATACCAAATCGTGCAAGTTCCTCACAGATCCCCTTTCCTGAATTAGAGAAGTATCCATTCAACACCCTTCCAGTATCCTGAGGTTGTCCCAGTGGCCCCTCGATAACCTCTTCTCTTTAAAGATTCTCCCTAATCCTGTTCACAAGTCCTTTTTCATGCCAGCATTTTGCTCTTCTAATTGCTTTCTTAAGTTCTCTCCTGAACTTTCTGTATTCTTCTCAAGCCGCAGCTGAGTTGTTCTCTTTGGACTTGCTAAAATCTCTACTCTTCTTTATCTAGTCCTGAATTGTCCTGGAGATCCAAGGTTCTCTAAATTTATTTCTTCCACATTTCTCTCGAAAGGCTACGTGTTGGACCTGTGCTCTCCCCAGCTCCTTTTTGAGTGCCCCCCCCACCATTGCTCTGCTATGGATGTTCATTCAAGACGCTTACCCCTAAGTCAACTGTGACAAGATCATGCTTTATTTTAGTACTGTGTTATGGTTGCTAATGCTAAAATATTCCCCCATTGCAACAGCGAACACATGTCTGGCTTCTTTCTCCAGAACCAGAGATACTTCCCTGCTGAACCTTGTTGGGCCTTCTACATATTGATACAAAATGTTCCTCTGGATACATTTCAAGAAATCTGCCTCCTAAACCCTTAACACTACGCCTACCCCAATTTATGTTGGGAAAGTTGAAATCCCCGAGTATAATTACCTGATTATGATTCTCTCACACTCCTGTGAACTGTCTACATACTTGCTTTTCTATTTCCCACTGACTCTTTGGGGCCTATAATATACTCCCAGTAAAGTCGCTACCCCATTAATGTTCCTATGTTCTATCTACAAGGCCTTGTTTGAGGACCCTTCCAAGATATCATTAATTCATCAGTCTTACCGTTTACACTCCTAGAATTAAAGACCATCCAGCCTTGCTTTACTGTCTCAACACTCTACATAGCTGAACTCACTTCCTTTGCTGTAGCATGATGTGTCTGTTTTGTCAACATTCTGTTTCCCCCTCCCTCTCCCATCAGCACTATCAAACCTATCATTGGAGAAAAGAAGGTTTAGGGGTGACTTGATAGAGGTGTACAAGATGATTAGGGGTTTAGATAGGGTTGACCATGAGAATCTTTTTCCACGTATGGAGTCAGCTATTACAAGGGGGCATAGCTTTAAATTAAGGGGTGGTAGGTATAGGACAGATGTTAGGGGTAGGTTCTTTACTCAGCGAGTCGTGAGTTCATGGAATGCCCTGCCAGTAGCAGTGGTGGACTCTCCCTCATTATGGGCATTTAAGCGGGCATTGGATAGGCATATAGAGGATAGTGGGCTAGTGTAGGTTAGGTGGGCTTGGATCGGCGCAACATCGAGGGCCGAAGGGCCTGTACTGCGCTGTATTCTTCTAAGTTCTATGTTCTACCTGTAGGATGTTGCTCCCAAAGTGATTCAGGTACAGACTGTCCTATTTTTTGCAGGTCCTATCTTCCCCAAAAATGGTCCCAGTGATCCAGGAATCTAAAACCCTCCCGCTTGCACCGATTCTTGAGCTATGCATTTACCTGTCCTATTTTCCTATTTATAAACTTGCTAGCATATGACACTGGGAGTAATCCAGAGATTACTATCATTGAGGTCCTGTTTTTAATCTACCAGCTGGCTCCCTGAATTCTTGATGATAGACGTAATTTCTCACTTTGCCCATATCATTGGTACCAACATTTACTATGACCTCTAACTCATCACCCTCCCATTTCAGGATGCCCTGCAACTGTTTTTGGCCGTGTCTCCCCTTCTGCTCCCCTGACTGAAGTATCCCTAATTATTGTTGCTCTTCTTTTCTTTTCTAGCCCTGCAGTCAAGCTGCTTGTGGTGCCAGAAGTTTGGCTCTGACTGCATTCCTCTGAGGTACCAGCTTCCCAAATGGAATACCGGTTAATGAATAGGACCCCAGGGGACTCCTGTATACCTGCCTGTTCTTTCTGGACTGTCTGGTGGTCCCCCATTCCTTTCTTCCCTCTGGTTCCTTGATCTGCTGTATGACCACCTCTCTAAACATACTATCCACATAACTCTCAGCTTTGTTCATGCGCCAAAATCTCCAACTGCTGTTTAAGCTCCGAGTCCTGGAGAGTGGTGACACTATTCAACACTATTCACTGTATTTTGTAACAAAATATATGACAATAAATAAATTAATCAAATCAAATCACAATCTGGTGGAGACAATTTTCCTCAAACCCCCTTTAAAGCACATTCTTCTCATTTTAATCTTATGCCTTCCGGTCTTAGACACATCTGCCATGGGAAGAAGATTCTCACGGTCTATGCCTGTTATAATTTTGTGGAGCCCAATCATATTTCCTCTCACAGCTGTCCAGTCTGTCCTCATAACTAAGAATTTTCATCCCAGGCAGCATTCTGGTGAATCTCCTCTGCACCCTCTCCAGTGCCATTATGTCTGTCTGACAGTGTAGCCACCAGATCTGCAACTAACATTTCATCTATGGCCTAACCAATGTTTATAAAGTTACAAGACTTCCCCGATCCTCAATATTATGCCCCTGCTAACGAAGAAAACTATTCCGTATGCCTTCTTCACCACCCTACCTACGCAGTTACACCTTTTGGAGATTCCAGAAAGGTGTTGAAAAACTTGATAATAGGACAAACTTAAAGGCTTTGTATCGTAATGCACAAACCATTCAGAATTAGATGATTTGCACCATCCTTTCAGCTAAGGTTAATCTTGTAGTCATTATAGAGATATGGTAACATGGAGATCAAAATTTGGAACTTAATATTTGGAGAAATTTCTCTTTTTGGAGGGTTAGAATGGATGAAAGGCCATTGGGGTAGCATTATTGATAAGAAATTAAGTGAGGACAGTTGTGAGAGACGGTCTACGCTCAGATGAAATAGAGTCCATTTGGGCTGAGATGAAAAACTTCAAAGGAGAAATGACATTGGTAGCAGAGTACAGACCATCAGAGAGTCGCCAATCTGCGAAAGGCTATAAATTAACAAAATATAGGGTCATTTCAGAAGAATAGAGCAATAATTGTGGGTGACATGAATCTTCATGTTGATTGGGTTAATCAAATTTGAAAGGGGGTAGCTAGAACAGAAAATTGATGGAGTGCGCTCAGGATAGTTTCCTAGAGAAACATAACACGGAGCCAAGCAGGGCTCAGAGTAAAAGATGCCTTAGGAAGTAGCGATCATAACGTAAGAGAATTTAATATTCAGTTTGAGAGTGAGGAACTTCGGTCAGCAACATCTGTATTTAATTTAAATGGAGTTACAATGGAATGAAGATAGATTAGATTAGATTACTTACAGTGTGGAAACAGGCCCTTCGGCCCAACAAGTCCATATCGACCCACCGAAGCGTAACCCACCCATTCCCGTACATTTACCCCTTTACCTAACACTACGGGCAATTTAGCATGGCCAATTCACCTGACCTGCACATCTTTGGACTGTGGGAGGAAACCGGAGCACCCGGAGGAAACCCACGCAGACACGGGGAGAATGTGCAAACTCCACACAGTCAGTCGCCTGAGTCAGGAATTGAACCCGGGTCTCTGGCTCTGTGAGGCAGCAGTGCTAACCACTGTGCCACCGTGCCGCCATAGAGTGAGCTGAAGTGAACTGGGTGGACATGTGAGCAGGAATGACAGTAAGCAAGTCGTGTAGATAATTCATGACTCTCAGGAAAAATATATCGGAGTACGGTGGGAAGATTCTAAGAGAGGGATAAACCAACCATAGTTAACCAAGAAAATTATGGAGGGTATTAACTTGAAAGAAAACACATATAAAGAAATAAAAGTTACGATAACTCCAAAGACTGGGATACATTCAAAATCCAACAAAGGAAAGCTAAAAGAATAACAAAGTCAGAGAAAATAACCACAAGGGCAAAGTAGTGAGCAGTATAAACACAGGAAATAAGAGCTTCGTTAAATATAGAGAGGGCAAAGTGAATGTAGGCCCTTTTAATAAAAAATGAATCTGGGGAGATTGTTGGGGAGACAAAGAAATGGTAAAGGAGTTAAATAGATATTTTGTATCTGTCTTTCCAGTGGAAGATACTTCAAACATCCCATAATGCTAAAGAATATGGGGAAGGAATTAAGGGCCATCATTAGAGAAGCACTAAAAGGCAAACTAATGGGGTCAAAAGGTGAATATGTTCCCTGGATCTGATGGCTCACAACCTAGGATCCTAAGAGAAGTAAGCTACAGCGATAGTGAATGAATTGATCAAAGTGACCAATTTTACATAAACTCTTGGTGCAGGTTCACAGTTCCTTGAAAGTAGAGTACCAGGTAGACAGGATAGTGAAGAAGGCATTTGGTATGCTTGCCTGTATTGGTCAGTGAATTGAGTATAGGAGTTGGGAGGTCATGTTGCAGCTGTACAGGACTTTGGTTAGGCCACTGTTGGAATATGGGGTGCAATTCTGGTCTCCTTTCTAATAGGTAAGGTGACGCACTTTATAAAAAATTAACAAGAAAAGGAGTACTGAATGAATGATAGGACACCATCAGAGGAATAGAGAGACCTTGGGGAGCTCGTCCACGGATACCTGAAGATGACTGGACAGGTTAACAGGGTAGTTAAGAAGGCATATGGGATGTGTTATAATATTGAAGGCGTGCACTGTTCCTTTGAGAGCTATTCTGAACTGAGAGATTATAAGCACCTGGCAGTCCCAGGGTGTCCTGGAAAGTTGAAAATATGTAATATTTGGCTGTGAAATGGATACCTGAGTTTTGGTTGCTGTTTTGAGAACAATCTGAATTTAACCAGTTTAAATTATGCCCCAGGGATACTAAACCCCAAATGAGTTTGAACTTATTGATTTGCCAACATCGAACCAATGAGATGATCCGATGTTGGGGGTATAAAACACAGACCGTTTGAAAATTGGTCAGAGAGAGCAACTGCCACCGAGACAGATAAGCCTGGGGATCTAACATCTTGCTCTCCAAGAAATGAGGAAACACTCTCTATCAAAGGAACCTTCTCCTATGAAATGTATTTCGCTGTAAAAAACAAGACGATGACCCAGGGAGATCTTCAGCCAGAAGACAGACAGACACAGAAGATAATAGCGGCTGTGTGGTTTTGAAATTCATGTGGTGTAATGTTAATGTGCCTTGTTGGAACAGCATGTTGTTATACAGTTGGAGGCAGATAATAAGCAGTTAGAGAAAAGGGGGCTTAGAACTGTGAATAGTTGTTTAATGTTCACTTTTAGAGTTAAAAAATAAATTGATGTGATTTTCTTTAAACAGTGGAATTTGTGAGTTCTCTGTCACTCATACTTTAACAAGGCGAGGCGAGCTTTTCTGGGTGTTCGGTTTAATTAACAGAGGGGTTTACCGCCGTGTCATAACAGTTTGGGGGGCTCAGGTCTGAGATTTGTGTCAGTAAGGATGTTGTTGATAATGTTGTAAGTTTCCTCTAATTTGTTCCGTTTCATGATGTCAAAGGTGTCATCCACATGGTGGACCCACAGTTTTTTGTTCGAGTCTCTCTAGTAACCTCACCTTCAATGCAAGACCAACAAATAAGTCAATAGGACACTCAAAGGGATCACCAATATCAGGATTCTTAGCAGAAGCAGTAATGCAGAGCCCTTTCCACGATCCAACCCAACCCATCACAAAATGAAATTAGAGGAAATCTACAATATCTTTAACAACATCCTTACTGACATAAATTTCACCAAAGAGAAAGAGAATAATAACAGACTCCCATTCCTAGATGTTATAGTAGAACAAACAGTTAATGGAGAACTGCAGACCGGCGTCTACAGGAAAGCAACACACACACCAGATACTTAACTACAGGAGCAATCATCCCAACACCCACAAACAGAGCTGCATCAGGACATTATTTAAACGGGCCACAACACACTGCAGTACCGAGGAACCACGAGCAGCAGAAGAAAAATACCTATACGGCATATTCAAGAACAATGAGTACCCGATAAACACAGTCTGCCAATTCTTAAATAGCAAACCCAAACAAGAAGACACAACACACCCAGAAACTCGAGCCACAATGCCATACATCTCGGAGATGATTACCAGAATACCCCAACCCCTTGGCATCATGGTAGCCCACAAACTTACCAACAGACTGAAACAGCTCCTGATGAACCTAAAGGACCCTGTACCAATAACCAACAAATCGAACGTCATTTACAAGATACCGTGCAAGGACTCTAACAAACACTGCATCGGACAGACAGGCAGGAAACGAGCCACCAGGATACACGAACATCAACTAGCCACTGAAAGACAAGACCAGCTATCACAAGTATCCTTACATACAGATAGAGGAGGACACCACTTCGACTGGGACAACACATCCATCCTGGGGCAGGCTAAACAGAGACACACGCGAGAATTCCTAGAGGCCTGGCATTCAAACTGGAACTCCATCAATAAACACATTGATTTGGACCCCATTTACCAACCTCTGGAAACAGAACTGGAAATGATATCACCCACCGTAACAGACCAAGACACACAAATACAAAAAGGGACAGAACACCAGTGCTTCACCGGAGGCTCACTGATGTTACCTGGCATGGTGACGAAACATCTGAGAACAACCCTACTGACTCAGTGAACAAACTTACATCCTGAGATTTGAACAGATTCGGGGTACAAAAGATTCCAGAGAATTTAAACACTTGTCGATTAGTGTCCATGATCTTTAAATAAAACGTTGGTGGGAAAATTTGTTTAATTTTGGTTAGTTGTGGCTCATTAAATTAAAAGTGAGGGAAATAGCTTTTAAGATTGCTGAAGAGGTTCTGGAGTTTGAAGATGCTTCTCAAATTTGTCAAGTAAGTTTAGAAAAATAGAGGAAAGACTTAGGTTAGAATTGGGTTTAACCAGGGACAAAAGGAAAGCTGAAATTGTAATGGGGGCCGGTCAAGCACTTAGGTGTATCAGAGAAACAGACAAGTGCAGTAGAGTTAGAAAACCTGAAATTACAATTTAGGCAAATGGATTTAGAAGATAAAGAAAGGGAAAGAAGAGCCATGTTAGAGGGAAAAGAAAGGGAGAGAAGGTTCTTAGCTGAGCAAAGAAAAAAAGAGAGAAAAGAAAGAGAAAGGGAGAGAATTTGAACTTCAGACATTGCGAATTAGTCAGGAAAGTCAATTTATCAGGATGGAAATGAAGAGACAATATAGTGATGTACACAAATATGTTAAAACATTGCCACATTTTGATGCAAAAGATGTTGAAGCCTTCTTTATTTTATTTGAAAAATTGGCTAGGCAGATGAAGTGGCCAGAAAATTTGAGAGTAATGCCTGTTCAGGCTAAGCTGGTAGGCAGAGCCAGTGAGGTATTTGCAGCACTGTCAGATGAGGGGGGAGCAGAGATTATGCAGATATCAAACAGGCTATTTTGAGTGTCTATGAATTGGTACCAGACGCGTATAGACAGCGGTTCAGAAACATAAAGAAGTAACCAGGTCAGACTCACGTTGTGTTCAAAAGAATTAAACATATTAATTTTGATAGATTTGAGTGCCTTAAAAATAGATAAGACCTATGAGGCTCTGAGAGATTATTCTGCTGGAGGAGCTTAAAAACTCCCAGAGATGATAAGAATTCATGTGGATGAACAGAAAGCTCAAAAATTGAGAAGTGTAGCAGAGACGGCAGATGAATATTCATTGGTGCGTAAGGTGAAATTTAGCTACTGACAGGAATTTAATCCTGTGAGGGATAGAAATTCGGAGAAAGGAAGGTCCCACACTACAAAGTGTAGGCCACACTGGAAATAATTTACCACAGGTGGAAAAAGCAGCCCAAGAGGCTGAAAAAGAGGTAAAAGGCCTCAGGTGTTTTCATTGTGGTAACGTGGGGACATGAAGTGCTAGTCATTGAAGAAAGGCATTGTGGGAAAAGAAGTTAAGCCAGTGGGAATAGTGGAAGTAGTCAAGGACTTAACAGAAGACTTAACAAACAATCCAGGTCTTTTTCAACATATAATTTCTGTTACGTCACACTGTAAACTTTTGCTATAAATTCTGTGCCTTACAATTGTGTCCTCCACAACCACCTCATGAAGGAGCAGCGCTCCGAAAGCTAGTGCTTCCAAAAAAATCTGTTGGACTATAACCTAGTGTTGTGTATTTTATAACTTTACACCCCAGTCCAACACCGGCGTCTCCAAATGCAGGAGAGTGCACAGTCTAGGCAGGGGCTGGGTATTAAATTAGTGCCCCACCTCTAATAAAGACTTAACCTCTGTGGGTAAAGTTTACTCAGGAAAAACAGGGGGAGAAGGGAAAAAAGTTACAATTTTGAAAGATACGGGAGCTAATCAGTCTCTAATAGTAAGAGATGAATGTATTTGCACTCTTTCTGACATGTTACCTGAGAGACTGGTAATTTGTGGAATAGATGGACAAAAATTCAGCATTGGAGAGCTAAATCAAAACTAGTGAAGTAACAGTGGGTGATTGACAGTGTAAGTTCCAGGAATACAGATTGTTCTTGGGAACGATTTAGCAAGATCCAAGGTGGGAGTGACACCCCTTGTTGTAGAGAAGCCAAAGGAAGACCAGGAAATTGAGGAGTTCAAAGAAAAATACCCTGGGAATTTTCCAGACTGTGTTGTAACAAGATCCCACTGTTGTATGTCACAGCAAGAAGCAAAAACTAAACAGAAAGATGAAGGGATTGAGGTTTAGCTAGCTGACACCCTGTTTGATGTAATGGTATAGGAAAACCCTAAACAGGTGGAGGGTCAAGGCTAATGGACTTATAACAGAAAGGTGAGACTATATAGTCAGAAAATGAATCAGAATGCATCCCTGAGGGACTCACAGCTGGTGTGTTGCATCCCAGGTGCCAGGGTTTGTGATGTCTCTGATCTTGTTTCCGGTATCATTGAGGGGGAGGGGGAACAAGTTGCAATCCAGATAGTCACCAACGACATAGATAGGAAAAGGGATGGGGATTTAAGGCAGAAATTCAGGGAGCTAGGAAGGAGGCTTAGAGCTAGAACAAACAGTTGTTATCTCTGGTTCGTTGCCCGTGCCTCATGCTAGTGAGGCGAGGGATAGGGAGAGGGGAGTTGAACACGTGGCTCCAGGGAGGAAGGGGTTTGGATTCCGGGATAATTGGGGCTCTTTCTGAGATAGGTGGGACCTCTACAAACAGGACGGTCTTCAATTGAATCAGAGAGGTACCGGGGCTGGATTTGCTAATGCTCGTCAGGTGGGTTTAAACTAATTCAGCGGAGAACCTAAATTGTGGATCAAGTATACAGGAGATTGAGAGGAGTGAGGTCAGAACTAAGGTTTCAAGGTTGCAAGAAGGCACCAGCAAGCAAGAAGTTGGTTTGAAGTGTCTCTACTTCAACGCCAGGAGCATCCGGAATAAGGTAGGTGAACTTGCAGCATGGGTTGGTACCTGGGACTTCGATGTTGTGGCTATTTTGGACATATGGACAGAGCAGGGACAGGAATGGCTGTTGCAGGTTCCGGGATTTAGATGTTTCAGTAAGAACAGAGAAGATGGTAAAAGAAGGGGAGGTGTGGCATTGTTAATCAAGGACAGCATTACAGTGGCAGAAAGGACGTTTGAGGACTCGTCTACTGAGGGAGTACGGATTGAGATTAGAAACAGGAATGGAGAGGTCACCCTATTGGGAGCTTTCTATAGGGCTCTGAATAGGTCCAGAGATGTAGAGGACAGGATAGCAAAGATGATTCTTGATAGGAGCGGGAGTAACAGGATAGCTGTTATGGGGCGCTTTAACTTCCCAAATATTGACTGGGAATACTATAGTTTGAGAAATTTAGATGGGTCAGTTTTTATCCAATGTGTGCAGGAATGTTTCCTGACAGTAAGTAGATAGGCCAACAAGGGGCAAGGCCACTTGGATTTGGTAAAGTGTAATGAATCAGGCATGGTGTTAGATTTGGAGGTAGGTGAGCACTTTGGTTATGTTTACTTTAGCAATGGAAAAGGTGGGAGTTATAGCTGGGGGAAAGGAAATTATGATGCAATTAGGCAAGATTTAGGACACATAGGATGGGGAAGGAAACTGCAGGGGTTGGAATCTGGAGCTTATTCAAGGAACAGCTACTGCAGGTCCTTAATAAGTATATAACTGTCAGGCAGGGAGGAAGTGGTCGTGTGAGGGACCGTGGTTTACTAAGGAAGTTGAATCTCGTCAAGAGGAAGAAGGCTAGGAATGATGACATCAGCTTGTACGAGGGGGCATAACTACAAATTGAGGGGTGATAGATTTAAGACTGATGTCAGAGGCAAGTTCTTTACGCAGAGTGGTAAGGGCGTGGAATGCCCTACATGCTAATGTAGTCAACTCAGCCACATTAGGGAGATTTAAACACTCCTTAGATAAGTTCATGGACGATTTTGGGATAGTGTAGGGGGACAAGAATAGTTCACAGGTTGGCGCAACATTGAGGGCCGAAGGACCTGTTCTACGCTGTATTGTTCAATGTTCTAAGGCGGCTTATGTTATTTTCAGACTTGAAGGCTCAGTTAGGGCACTTGAGAGTTACACGTTAGCCATGAAAGACTTAAAGAGAGAGGAGAACCTTATCAAATGCCTTACTGAAATCCATATCAATAAGGGGACATGAGAAATCGCTGGCAGATAGGATCAAGGAAAACCCTAAGGCTTTCTACAGGTACATCAGGAATAAAAGAATGACTAGAGTAAGACTAGGACAGTAGTAGGAAGTTGTGTGTGGAGTCAGAGGACATAGGGGAAGAGCTAAATGAATATTTTTCATCAGTATTCACACTGGAAAAAGAGATGTCACGGAGAACACTGAGATACAAGCTACTAGACTAGATGGGATTGAGGTTCACAAGGAGGAGGTGTTAGCAATTCTGGAAAGTGTAAAAATAGATAAACCCTTGGGCTGGATGGGATTTATCCTTGGATTCTCTGGGAAGCCAGGGAGGAGATTGCAGAGCCTTTGGTTTTGATCTTTATGTTGTCATTGTCTACAGGAATAGTGCCAGAAGATTGAAGGATAGCAAATGCTGTTCCCTTGTTCAAGAAGGGGAGTAGAGAAAACTCTGGTAATTATCGACCAGTGAGCCTTACTTCGGTTGTGGGTAAAGTGTTGGAAAAGGTTATAAGAGATAGGATTTATAATCATCTCGAGGGGAATAAGTTGGTTAGGGATAGTCAACATGGGTTTGTGAAGGGTAGGTCGTACCTCACGAACCTTATTGAGTTCTTTGAGAAGGTGATAAAACAGGTGGATGAGGGTAAAGCAGTTGGTGTGGCGTATATGGATTTTAGTAAGGTATTTGATAAGGTTCTCCAAGGTAGGGTATTGCATAAAATACAGAGGCATGGGATTGAAGGTGATTTAGCGGTTTGGACTAGAAATTGACCAGCTGAAAGACAAAGATTTTTAGATTAGATTCCCTAGGGTGGTGGTTGATGGGAAATGTTCATCCTGGAGTTCAGTTGCTAACAGTGGACAGCAAGGATCTGTCTTGGGGCCACTGCTGTATGTCATTTTTATAAATGACCTGGATGAGAGCGGAGAAGGATGAGTTAGTAAATTTGTGGATGACACTAAGATCGGTGGAGTTGTGGACAATGCCGAAGGATGTTGTGGGTTACAGAGGGATATATATGAGCTGCAGAGCCAGGCTGAGAGGTGGCAAAATTCTGGTGCTGCCACACTTGGGAGTATTGCGTACAGTTCTGGTCACCACATTATAGGAAGGATGTGGAAACTTTGGAAAGGATTCAGAGGAGATTTACTAGGATGTTGCCTGGTATGGAGGGAAAGTCTTACAAGGAAAGTCTGAGGGACTTGAGGCTCTTTTCGTTGGAGAGAAGGTTGAGAGGTGACGTAATTGAGAAATATAAGATAATCAAAGGGTTAGATAGGGTGGACAGTGAGAGCCTTTTTCCTCGGATGGTGATGGCTAGCACAAGGGGACAGAGCTGTAAATTGAGGGGTGATAGATATAGGACAGATGTCGGAGGTAGCTTCTTTACTGAGATAGTAGTAGGGCATTGAACGCTCTGCCTGCAACAGTAGTAGACTTGCCAACTTTAAGGGCATTTAAATAGTCATTGGATAAACAACTGGATGAAAATGGAATAGTGTAGGATGGATAGGCTTCAGATTGGTTTCACAGGTCGGCACAATATTGAGAACTGAAGGGCCTGTACTGAGCTGTAACATTCTATGTTCAACGAAATAGAGACAGGGAACTGGAGAAGCAGGTGTTAGTTACTGCCCTGTCGAGTGAGGAATCAAATCCAGGTGTCATGGAGTTTGATGTGCCTCAAAATACGTTAAACAATGATGAAGTCCTTGAGGAGTGGGACAGGTTCGTGAGCTGTCTCAGGAGCAAAGAACAGAATTGAAAGGTTTGTGGCAACCATATGAGGACATATGCAGGAATAAGATGGGGAGGGCTAATACTATTGTGCATGAGGTGGAAGTATAAAACATCACCCCTACAGGCTTAATCTTCTCAGAGCCACGCAGATCCAGAAGGAAGTGGATGCGAGATTCAATGAAGACATCATCGAACCAAGTCAGATCGCGTTAGTTCCCAAGCGTAACAGGACTCAACGATTTCGTGTTGATTATCAGAAGGTCAATGCCATACAAGATCAGACTCATACCAAGATTGGAGGACTGTATAGATAACGTTGGACAAGCCACTTACATCACCAAGTTGGACTTACTGCATGGTTATTGGCAGGTACCTTTACCAGAGAAAGCGAAAGTTTCTGCATTCGTAACCCCAAATGGGATAGGTCAATTCAAAGTGATGCCCTTTGGAATGAAGAATGCACCAGCCACATTGCAAAGATGCACCAACAGAGTTGTGGCTGAATTAACAAACTGGGCAGTTTATCTGGATGATGTAGTGATCTTTAGCAAGTCATGGAAAGATCACATGGTACAATCAGCACTTTGAACGATTAAGAGAAGCAAAACTGGTAACAAACTGAAAGAAAACAGAATTCTCAAAGTCAGAGGTGATGTTCTTGGGACAAAACATTGGGCATGGAAGGTTGACCCCAAGGAACGTGAAGGCAAAGGCCAATAAGGAATTTGCACGACCAACGTGAAAGAAAGAGGTGCTTCTATGTTTGGGACTAAGCGGATTCTACCAGACATTTGTTCCAAACTTCAGCAGTGTGGTGACATCGCTAACAGATTTACTAAATGAACAACACAAATTTTCAGTGGACAAACAATGCGAGGAAGCATTTGCGAATTTAGAAGCAGTATTAACCACCACACCAGGTTTAGCTGCACCTAATTTTGTGAAATCCTTCAAAGTTGCAAACGATGCTAGTGATATAGGAGTTGGAGCTGTACAGTTCCAGGAAGATGATGATGGATTTGAACAGCCAATTGGCTACTTTTCAAAGAAACTCAACACCTATCAGAGAAAATTCTCTACCATCAATAAAGAATTATTGAGTTTGGTACCGGCCTTACAATATTTTAGTGTTTATATGACGAACAATGTTTTGGAGACAGTTGTGTACACTGACCATAGTTCTCTTACATTTTTGGAAATATTTAAAGACAAAAATGAGACTATTCATTGGAGTCTTATGTTACAGACTTTTAATTTACAAATCATACATGTTGCGGGTCGTAAAAATGTGACAGCAGATACATTATTTGTGTTTAAGAAAAAGTGTAGATAAGATTTGACAGATTCCAATGTTATATGTGTGCAGAAACTAATATGAAAAGTATAATTTAGCTTAATGACCTATTATTTCATCTTAATGGGATTAAGAATTAGAATTAAAAAAGCAATATTTTCATTATGGATGGTTCTTTTCTTCTCAAGGAGGAAAATGTTATGAAGTTGAAGGAGTGTATTGTACCTTTAAGAGAGAATGAATGCTGTTCTGAACTAACAGCTTCCAAGCACCTGTTATTATGACGAGATGGCAGTTCCAGAGTGTACTGGAAAATTAAAAATATGTAACCATTGGCTGTGAAATGGATACCTGAGTTTTGGTTGCTGCTTTGATTAAATTCAAATTGTTGTCAATAAGTTTAAATTATGCCCCAGGATACTAAAACCCAATCGAGTTTGAATTTATTGTTTGCCAACATCGAACCAATGAGGTCATCTGATGTTGAGGGGGATATAAAATGCAGACCATTTGAAAATTGGTCAGAGAGAGCAACAGCCATCAAGACAGATAAGCCTGGGGATCTAACATCTTGCTCTCCAAGAAATTAGGAAACACTCTCTATCAATGGTATCTTTTCCTATGAAACGTACTCGCAGTAAGAAGAAAGACGAGGAGCCAGGGAATTCAGCAGCTTGAAGAGTGAAGTCACAGAAGACGAGAACGGCTATGTGGTTTGAAATTAAGGTGATGTAATTTTAATAAGTGTCTTATTGGAACAGCATATTGTTATAGAGTTGGAGGCAGATAATAAGCAGTTCAGAGAAAGGGGGGCTTGGAGTTGTTAATAGTTGTTTAATGTTCACTTTTAGAGTTAAAAAGTAAATTTAAGTAGTGGAATTTGTGAGTTCTCTGACACTAATATTTTAGCAAATTACAAGGCAAGATTAGTGGGCGGCACGGTGGCACAGTGGTTAGCACTGCTGCCTCGCAGCGCCAGAGACCCGGGTTCAATTCCCGCCTCAGGCGACTGACTGTGTGGAGTTTGCACATTCTCCCCGTGTCTGTGTGGGTTTCCTCCGGGTGCTCCGGTTTCCTCCCACACTCCAAAGATGTGCAAGTCAGGTGAATTGGCCATGCTAAATTGCCCGTAGTGTTAGGTAAAGGGGTAAATGTAGGGGTATGGGTGGGTTACGCTTCGGCGGGTCGGTGTGGACTTGTTGGGCCGAAGGGCCTGTTTCCACGCTGTAAGTAATCTAATCTAAAAAAAAAAAAATTAGCTTTTCTGGATGTTTGGTTCAACTAACAGAGGGGTTAACCTTAACAGATGCTTATCTTTATCTGTTAAGGTACAGGTTAGAAGAGCAGAGAGATTATGTTGGTGCTCTCCAGCAATCTGGCTAGGATAACGGTGCACGGTTATAGTCAGCACATTGTAGGGAGGATGTGACCGGACTGGTGCTTTGGGAGGTGAGGGGTTGGTGTAGAAGGCTGCCTCAGTTGGAGCATTTTAACTACAAGAAAGGCTGGATCAGCTCAGATTGTTTACTTTGAAGCAAAGGAGGTTGAAGGGTGAGACCTGGGTGTGATAGTGTGAATAGAGAGCAACTGTTCCCCTCAGTTGAAGTGCCAAGATCAAGAGAAGTGCAATGTAGGAGGTTTGGAGGGGATTTGAGGAAATACTTTGCCAGCCAGAGTGGACCGGGGGACTGGTACACACTGCCTGGGAGGATGGTTGAGGCGAGAAACCTCACCACCTTTAAAAAGTACTTGGATAAGCCCTTGAAATATCATAATATTCAAGGCTGTGGGCCTAGTGTGGGAATGCGTGACTAGTGTAGATTGTCGTGGATTTTTGGCATTACAGATTGATGGGCATTTTTGGTCTATAAGATGATATGACAGGTTCACAGTATAGGTACAGCAAGAGGTTGATATAGAATAAGACTCCCTCTAAACTGTGTTTAGGACAGGACATTGATACAGCAGAACAGGATTGTGCTCCCATATTTCTGTAAAATGAAGCTTGTTTTTCCTTGGTGGTAAACCTATTGGCAACAAAGTCCTATCCTGCAGCATGTAAGAGTGCAAGAGAGCAGTTGTCTAAATATGTGTCTGACTGTGAGAGAGATTGAATCAGTGCCCTTGATTAAAACCAAACAATGTCAAACCCACTCCTGAAATAATCCAATTATACCTTTATTCAGTTTCTCATCTGCAAAGTACTTTACATTAAAACAATGAAATAATTTGTGTATCAAATACATAAAAACAAGTGTATTGAAAAGGACATTCTCCCTGGTGCAGTATCTTAAATGCAACAAGGTTGGTTTTATGTAACAAGGTGAATTTCTTCTTTGCAAGGAATTCTCAATAATATCCCTGAAACAGGAGGGCTCATTAAGTCCCTGTTATTAAGCTGTGTTATTCCAGATAAACTGCTCAATATCAGAGTCCAGCTGACTGTGATCAACATGTTCAGACTGAACACTTCAACTTCTAGAAGGGAAATAGAAATTAATTTGAAGGCCAAACACGTATTAGATGACAGTGAGGACCTAAGGAATAAGCACAGAAAACTGAAATATAATAGTATAGGGACATATGTATGTATGTGAAGGGAAAGGATCAATGGAGGCGGTCCAGTTTAGCCTGCAATGATTTGAAATTTCCAATTGTTGCCTGTAAGGTATTGGTTGGGCTCATAGACTGAAGTTCAACAAGGAACCGGCCGACTGCATCCAAGCAACTATTGGTGAATTGCCGTCTGTAACAAAAGAAAACTTTGTAAGATCCAGTTGTCACACTCGGAGTAAGCTTCTCAACATTTATGTAACACTCTAAAATACTCTGCATTTCACGAGAGGAATAAAACTCACCTCTCATGGGCTGGAACTTTATTGGGTTCCTGCACATAGGCACTGAGAAGGACATGAATGCACTCGAGCAAATGAAGAGGCTTTTTGACCCGCTGCCAGTAAGGATCCTAAACAGACAGCATACGAGAAAGTCAGAAATAGCAGCTGCAACCACAGCCTCTCAAAACCATGACCCGCAGCACCGAAAATAGGCACATGCACATTGACAAATACAAACGTAAACACACAAGCTAACGTCACATGGAACACAACCACTCACTCGTAAATACTTCATAGGGGTAAAACAAAAATATCGACATACATTTGACTCCCTTGGACACTGCTGATATGGAGGTGGTGGCGCAGTGGTCATGTCATAGAATTCGTAATGCAGAAGGCTAACATTCTAGCAGCATTGATTCAAATTCCACAATGGTCTCACTGTCAACAAAACAGCTGATTTTTCTGTCATTAGCAAAATGACTGTCAACCCCCATCATATTCTTATCTACAAACAATAAGGGACCCTTTGGTACGTCACTAGATATTGGCTTCCAGTCACACAAACAGCCTTCTACCACCACCGTCTGTCATCCTTAGCTGACCTGGCCTACATGTGCCTTCAGGCTCACAGCAATGTTGGTTGACTCTTAACTGCCCTCTGGACGATTAAGATGGACAGTAGATGCTTTTTTAGTCAGCAAAGCCCGCCTCCTAATGAATAAATAGAAAATTATTCTCCAATTCAGCCTTACCCGCGTCTTGAAGAGCTGATTATACACCTGAAGCAGTCTGGGTAAAGTTATTCCAATCTCTTGCATGGTGAAGGTGACAAAACCAGTGTCCCAATTGAGCACGCAGGACTGCTGTTCCAGGTACTGAACCAAAAACTCTAGAAAAGGAATGAGAACAACCATGTATAATCCACCAACTCCAGTTCACTCCAGACACTTTCTTCAATTCTCCAGCTCCAAAAGTAGCTTCCCATCCCAACCACAGCTTGTTCTAGGATTCCAGCTATTTAATACGTGTCCATGCATGAGATTGGAAGCGGAGAGAGTCAGGGTTGGAGAAGAGATGAGGTTAGGAGACTGTCCTGAGAGAGACAATATCTCTATCAGAGACGAAGGATCTCCATCTGTACTGTGACAAACATAGTGCCTCCATTTAATAACACATACATACCCAATGGAAAATAGCGAGGAGTCCCTGCATAAAGTTTTCCCAAAGACACAAGCTTCATACTCAGGGTCTGCATCCGGTCCATGCAACTCATCAACCTGCTGTCAGCCAATTCTGAAAACACAAGAACAGAAAGAATCAGAGGAACAGAAAAGAAAGATGGAAAGGCTGGAGATTTGAGCTTTCCCACAACACTCACCTTTCTCAATTATTTCTTGCCAAAGGGTTTGCACAAGGATGGTGTCTGAGTGACCTGCACAATGGATGATAGCCAGCTTACACTCCGAGAGACGGAAATGGTCAGCAAACTCTCCATACAACTGAGAAAAGCAGAGGAGAGAATCAACACAATGTTATCATACAGGACTGGGGAAAAGTATTTGGTTGTGAAAGAACTTCCCTTTGTCCTATTCTTCATTCTGCCCTTTCATCGAGTAAAAAGCACCTGAGGAATAAATGGGGAGTCCAGGCTGGTGGACATGTATATGGACTGGCGATAGGTGGGCGAAGGTAGGTGATTGTGATAGGTCGGTGTCAAGTGTGAAGTGGATGGTGGGACAGGTACATCAGGTCAACAGAGCGCTGCTGAGTCAGAGAGGTTGGATCTGGGATGGAATGGTGGGGAGAGAAGGTTTGGAAACTGGTGAATTCAATGTTCGGGCCATGTGGTTGTTGACTCCTGAGGCGGAAAATGAGGGGGAAGGTAGCTGAGCATGCGATAGGAATATGAAAGTGGGGGAGAAGGTGATAGATCAGAGAGGAGGGTGGAGCAGATAGGTGGGAAGGAAGATGGACAAGTAGGACAGCTCAAGAAGGCGGTGCTGAGTTGCAAGGTTGGATCTGGATAAGGTAGGGGGAGTTAAAATGTTTGGCCACAGGGCGGTGTGGTTGTTTAGTGCATGTCCCCCAGAAATGTTCTCTGAAACGATCCTCAATTTGGCATCCTGTCTCCCCAATGTAGAGGAGACCACATCAGGTGCAATGGGTACAATCTCAGATGGCGACGAAACAGATTTTAGACAGGAGATGGAAGACCTGGAAAAATGGTGCACTGAGAACAACCGAGCTCTCAATGCCAGCAAAACCAAGGAACTCAATATTGACTTTTGGCAGGATGTTACTCAGACCACCCCCCCCACACATTAACAGCACAGAGGTGGAACGAGTGAAGAGTGTCAAGCTCCTGGGAGTGGTTATCCACAACAAGCTTTGTTGGACTCACGTGGACGCACTGGTTACAAAGGCCCAACAAAGTCTCTTCTTCCTCAGAAAGCTGAAGAAATTTGGCATGACGGTGAATACCCTTGTCAACTTTTATAGGTGCACCATTGAGAGCATTCTGTCTGGATGTATCACTACCTGGTATGGCAGCTGTACCATTCAGGATTAGAGACAGTTACAGAGAGTGGTGAACTCGGCCCGGACAATTACAAAGGCCAACCTCCCATCTCCAGAATCCATCTCCCAGGCCCACTGTCAAGGAAAGGCCGCCGGCATTCTCAAAGATCCATCCCACCCTGGCAATGTTTTTCTATAACCTCTATTATTGGGGAGAAGGTACAGAAACCTGAACACACGCACCAGCCGGTTTCTAAACAGTTTCTACCCTACTGTTGTTAGAATACTGAGTGCACCCAACAAGCTCTAACATTCGCCTGTCCCTGTGTTTTTGTTTTTGCCGCTGTTTACCTATTATTTACTATCTATGCTACTTTGTTATCTGCCTGTATTGCTCACAAGACAAAGCTTTTCACTGTGCCTCGGTACACGTGACAATAAATTCAACTCAATTCAAGTACAGGTAAATTTCTGTCGGATGTGGAGGATTCTTTGGGGCCTTGGACGGAGGTGAGGAGGTGGTGTGGGAGCAGGTTTTGCACTTGTGGCTGTGTTTTACAGGTGCTGCTCTTTTACCTGTTACCCACATTCCAAAGCATCAAGAAATTGACAGATTCAGGCACTTATTGTTCCTTCTTAATTGTCCTCAAGAAGGTGGTGATATGTCCCTATCGTGAAGCAGTGCAATCCATCTGATTCAGGTACTCCAACAACACTCAGAGACAGAGCCAAGACAAATGGGTGACAGGGACTAGACAAATGGGGGACAGGGTTGAGAAAGGGTATCAGACAGAATGCTGTTAAGCCATTTTATGACTGAGATTGTTTAAATAAACACAAGATTAACTTGCTTACCCAAGTCCTCCTGCGGTCTATGTAGTAAGAAATAACATGCTACCAGCTCACCATGACCTTCTCAAAGAGAACTAGGGATGGCCCATACATCGAAACCTACATTCCATGAATGAATAAAAAAAAAACTGTCCTTGACATCAATGTTGTTACTATCGTTGAATTCCCCATATCAACACCCTGTGGGTTTCAATCACCCAAAATCTTAACTGCCACAGCCTCAGACATACTATGGCTATAACAGCAGGTTATATGCTAGAAGGTAACACCTCCCGAATTCTCAAAGTTCAAAAGTATGATGGAATACTCCCCACATACCAAGATGGGCCTGGCTAGAACAATACTCAAAAAACTTAACCCTAACCAGGGAGCTGAGCCGATCGTTGTGAGGGTGATACCAGGGAGCCGAGCCGATCGTTGTGAGGGTGATACCAGGGAGCCGAGCCGATCGTTGTGACGGTGACACCAGGGAGCCGAGCCGATCGTTGTGACGGTGATACCAGGGAACTGAGCCGATCGTTGTGACGGTGACACCAGGGAGCCGAGCCGATCGTTGTGACGGTGACACCAGGGAGCCGAGCCGATCGTTGTGACGGTGACACCAGGGAGCCGAGTCGATCGTTGTGACGGTGACACCAGGGAGCCGAGCCGATTGTTGTGAGGGTGATACCAGGGAGCCGAGCCGATCGTTGTGACGGTGATACCAGGAAGCCGAGCCGATCGTTGTGAGGGTGATACCAGGGAGCCGAGCTGATCGTTGTGAGGGTGATACCAGGGAGCCGAGCCGATCGTTGTGACGGTGATACCAGTCAGTCACTTTACCACCATGTTCACATCTACAAGATGCAGTGCAGACAACCCTTAGGCAGCACCTTCAAAACACATGATCATTTCCATCCAGAAGGACAAGGGGAGTAAATCCATAATACCATGAGAGCAAGTTTCCTCTAAGTCACTCATCATCCTGACTTGGAAATATAACCATTCCTTCACCGTCAATTGGTCAAAATCCTGGAATTGCCTCCCTTGTTTCAGTGTGGGTCTACTGACAGTTCATGAATTGCAGTGATTCAAGGCAGCACTCACCATCACCTTCTCAAGGGCAACTAGGGACAGGCAATTACTGCTGGCCCAGCATTACCGAAAGCAATAGGTCCATGGCAGATGGCATCCGCCAGGAATATCTGGATAATGACACCTATGTCAGACTCCTAGTTATTGACTTTAGCTCAACCTTCAACATGATAATTCCCACCAAACTCATCTCCAAACTCATCTCCAAAATCCGAGAATCTGATCCTCCTTTTCAATTGGATTCTCAACATCTAGACACAGATTGTAATCAGTGAGGAGAAGTGACAGCCAGCACCCTCTCCACAATAACCCTCAACACCAGGGTCCCAGAAGGCTACCTACTCAGCCCCTTACTATATCCTTATACATTCAAAGTTGAAACTTTATTGCTGGAACAGCACAGCAGGTCAGGCAGCATCCAGGGAACAGGAGATTCGACGTTTCGGGCACAGGCCCTTCTTCAGGAAGAAGGGCCTGTGCCCGAAACGTCGAATCTCCTGTTCCCTGGATGCTGCCTGACCTGCTGTGCTGTTCCAGCAATAAAGTTTCAACTTTGATCTCCAGCATCTGCAGACCTCACTTTCTCCTTATACATTCACAACTGGATGGCCAAATTCTGCTCCAACTCCATTTACATGTTTGCCAATGACATCATCTTGGTGGGTCAACTCTCAAATAATGAGACAGAGACCAGGAGGAAGACAGCTCAGTGGCATGGTATAAGCAATCTTGCCCTCTATGTTTGCAAAATAAAGGAGCTGGTCATTGACTTCAGGAAGTGGATGGAGGACACACCCCTGACTGTATCAATGCTGAGGTAGAGGAGGTTGAGAGTTTCAAGTTCCTAGGAATAAATATCACCTACAATCTATCCTGGTCCATCCATGTCAATAATACAGTCAAAAAAGCACACCAACATCTCTATTTTGACAGAAGGCGAAGAAAATTTGGCATGTCCACAATAACGCTTACAAGTTTTATATGTGCACAGTAGAAAGCATCCTAACCAGATGCACCACAGCTTGGTAGGCAACTGCTCTGGCCTGCAAGAAATTACAGAGTTGTGAACGCAGCCCAGTCCACCACAAAAACCAGCCTTCCTGCCACTGACTCCGCCCACACTTCCTGCTGCCTCAGGAAAGAAACCATCATCATCAAAGACCACTCCTACCCCAGTTATAGTGTCTTCTATTGGACAGAGACACAAAGATTTGAAAAGACAGACAGATTCAAGAACAGCTTCTTTCCTGCTGTTAGCAGACTTATGAACAGATTCTCATGTACTAGAGTTGATCTTTCTCTGCCAGTTCTCTGCCACTGTATATTTTATGCTCTGTTCTATTATCCTCATGTACTGATGTAAGGTATGATTTGTCGGGTTAGCATGCAAAACAATACTTGTCACTGTATCTTGTGACATGCAACAATAATAAAACAAATGAAATTAGCCAATGACATGTACATCCCATGAATGAACAAAATCAGATTTAGGATATTCTTCTTTCTATGTCTCCATATGATAAAAGGAAACACCCAGGATGAACTACCCTGTGATAAACACAAGCAAGACAATGTACACAATTATGCTAACGATCCGCATCCACGATCATCAACTAGCCACGAAACGACACGACCAGCTATCCCTAGTAGCCACACATGCAGACGACAAGCAACATGAATTTGACTGGGACAACACTACCATTATAGGGCAAGCCAAACAAAGAACAGCCAGGGAATTCCTAGAAGCATGGCACTCATCCACAAACTCCATCAACAAACACATCGACCTGGACCCAATATACCGGCCACTACAGCGGACAGCTGAAACTGACAACCGAAGTGGCAGGGACAGGCCACTATAAATGCCGGAGGAAACACCACAGAAGCGCTTCACAGGAGGATCCCAAGCACTGAGGATGTCACCTAGACAGGGGACGAAACGTTTGCAACAAAAACTTCCAGCTCGGCGAACAGAACCACAGCAACGAGCACCCGAGCTACAAAGCTTCTCACAAACTTTGAATCTTCTGGAATATTTTGAGGATGTGACCAGCAGAGTGGACAAGGGTGAATCAGTGGATGTTGTGTATCTGAACTTTCAAAAGACTTTTGATAAGAGCTCATGCAAGAGATTAGTTGGCAAAATTAAAGCTCATGGTATTGGACGTAATGTACTGACATGGGTAGAGAACTGGTTGGTAGGCCGCAGGGTTCAGTGCTGAGACCCCAGCTGTTTCCAATATATATTAATGACTTGATGAAGAAATTGAAAGCAATATTTCCAAATTTGCACTGCAGAAATTCACCAAAGATCCTACGACAGCACCTTCCAAACCCCCGACCACTTCTATCTAGAAGGACAAGGGCAACAGGTACTTGGGAACACCACAACCTGCAAGCTCACCACCAAGCCACTCACCGTCCTGACTTGGAAATATACCGCTGTTCCTTCATAGCTGTTGGGCCAAAATCTTGGAATTCCCTCTCTACCGTCATTGTGGGTCAATCCACAGCAAATGGACTACAGTGATTCAAGAAGGCAGCTCACCACCACCTTCTCAAGGGGCAAATAGGGATGGTCTATCAATGCTGGCCCAGCCAGCGACACCCAAATCCCAGAAATGAATAAGAAAAAGTTAATACTTTACAATTAACATGGCTTTGTCAAGGACAGGTCATGTCTGACAAATTTAATTGAGTTCTTAGACAAAGTAACAGATGCAGTGGTTGAGAGTAGTGCTGTGGATTTCATATAAAACGGGATGAGCTGGGTTTGTTTTTTGGGAGCCAGTGTAGACATGATGGGTCAAATGGCCTCCTTCTACAGTGATATTGGTTCTATTTGCCTTTTTGATTATGTACTGGACCTGCAGACCAAGATTTTGAGATTCATGCACTGGAAACCTAAATCCCTCCGCATTTTGGGATTCTGCAGTTGTTTCCTATTTAACTAACATGCTGTTTCTTTTATTCTTACTGATCTGTCCCCCTAATCTAGCATCCGAGTTTACTTCAGCTGGCTCAGCTTAAAAGAATGGTGAAGGCAGTAAATGGGAAACCTGCCTTTAAATCAGTCAAGGTTTAGATCATAAATACATTGACGTTATGTTGGAACTGGACAGAACATTGGTTGGGCCACAGCTGGATACCCTGTGCAGTTCTGGTTACCGCACTACATGAAGTATATAATTGCATTAGAGGAAATTAACCAGAATGTTGCCTGCGATGGGGTAGTTTAGTTGTGAAGAGAGACTAGATAAACTTTTGTTTTCTTTGGAGCTGAGCAGATTTTGAGGTGGGGGGCAGGAACCACCTGACTGAGGAACATAGAATATGATGAGGGACACAGACAGGGTGGAATGAAAACAGCTGCTCCCCTGAAATATCACTAATTAGAGTCATAATTTTAAGGTGAAAGGCAGGAAGTTTCATTGGGATTTGAGGAAGCATTCTTTCGCACAGAGTGATACTCACAAGGTTCAGTGACTGGGATAAGCAACTCTCTGATACTCAGTGGTCAGTGACCAGGATAAATTTCTCTCTCTTTGATTAACAGTGAAGAAGATAACAAAGAGATCTTGAATAATTAGGCCAACGGGCCAAAGATTGACAGATGAAAGTTTAATTTGGATAAATACGAGATATTGCATTTTGTTAAACGGACAAGGGCAGGACTTACACAGTTAATGACAGAGCCATGGGTAGTGCTGTCAAGCAGGGAGCTGAAAATGTGTTGCTGGAAAAGCGCAGCAGGTCAGGCAGCATCCAGGGAACAGGAGAATCGACGTTTCGGGAATAAGCCCTTCTTCAGGAATGAGGAAAGTTTGTCCAGCAGGCTAAGATAAAAGGTAGGGAGGAGGGACTTGGGGGAGGGGCGTCGGAAATGTGATAGGTGGAAAGAGGTCAAGGTGAGGGTGATAGGTACCTTGACACCGTCCTGTCCCCCTTAGTCCAAGAACTCCCCACCTACGTTCGGGACAGCACCCATGCCCTCCACCTGCTCCATGATTTTCGCTTCCCCGGTCCCCAACGCCTTATTTTCACCATGGACATCCAGTCCCTGTACACCTCCATCCCCCATCACGAAGGACTCAAAGCCCTCCGCTTCTTCCTTTCCCGCCATACCAACCAGTACCCTTCCACTGACATCCTCCTTCGACTGACTGAACTGGTCCTCACCCTGAACAACTTCTCTTTCCAATCCTCCCACTTCCTCCAAACGAAAGGAGTAGCCACGGGCACCCGCATGGGCCCCAGCTATGCCTGCCTCTTCGTAACCCTCCTTCGACTGACTGAACTGGCCCTCACCCTGAACAACTTCTCTTTCCAATACTCC